>NC_068356.1:60670316-60932973 GCF_020536995.1 Dreissena polymorpha
GTTTACCTTGACAATATTCTGACAGAGTTTAATCTAAGCTTTATGTTTTCAAAACTCAGCCAAATCTAAGAAAAACCTTGTTTCCACTTAAGATTAAACTTGAAATAGGCCAGAATGTTTCAATTGAAGATGTCTAGGTCAATATTAAATCTGGGTCACATGTCCAAAAACCAGTGACTGAAAATCTTATTTAATCCCATATAACTACTCTAGAAATCAATGTTATGCCTCAATCTTGATGCAGCATGAGATGTGGTCATCTTTGCAATATGAATGTTCGAATCTGGGTCAAGTAGAGTACAACTTTGGTCATAAGGTCAAGTGTTCAACAATGAATGTACCTTGAATGCAGGTCTGCCATTTAGCCCACGTGTTTTAAATTGAATTCAGGGACAGAATATTTTATTAACCAATTTTAATTTCTTTCACACAAATTGACCTTAAGTTTTCAGAGAAAAAGTAAAACTTTGCTTGTTATCCATCTTATATGATGTTCCTTTGTTATTGAGTTTATTGTATACAATCAGTATCCAATTGTTTAAATTGAATAGTTTCTATTACTTTTATAATCTGTTTACAGCCTGTCTAGTACCAGTAGTTTGTTTAATTTATTTCTTTTAAGCTCAGCTGTGCATATCTTGCTCATGATGAGCTTTTGTTATCGCCAAGATCCGTAGTTCTCTGTGCGTTGTTCTTTGTCAACATTTCACTGTTAAAACTCTAGAGGCCACATTTAATGCCAAAGTTCAAATCTGGGTTACATAAAGTTAAAAACTAGGTCTTGGTCAAATGAATGAAAATGTTTTAAACACTTGTGTCCAACCTTTATAAAACTTGGTCTGAAGATTTGTTCTAATGGTGTCTTTGCTGAATTTGAAAACAGTTATGGTTCTTTAAGAAAAAAACATGACTGCAAAGTGGAAGGGCAATTGGCCTTTTATGTCAAGTTTTTTTGTTCAAGTGTGAATCACGGTTCATTGAAAAACATGGCCGCTAGGGGAGGGGGGCCCTTTCGCTTAAATGGCCATAGTGAAACTTTGTAACTCTCTAGAAGTCACATTTTTAGCTCGACTATTATATATGAAATATGTATAGTGGAGCTATCCTACTGGCCCCGGCGTCAGCGTTTCCGTTCCCATTAGCGTGCAAATGTTAAAGTTTGCGTACTACCCCAATATTTCCTATGTCCTTTGACATATTGCTTTTATATTTTGCATACTTCTTTACCAACATGACCCCAATCTATAAACAAGAGTAGACAACTGTATCAAGCATTTTGACAGAATTATTGCCCCTTTTATACTTGAATAATTGAAAATTTTGCTTAAATTGCCATAACTTCTTTATTTATGATCACATTTGATTCATACTTTGACAAAACAACACTTACCTGACATACCACAATGCACTCCACCCAAACCATCCCCCATGCCCCACCCCAGAATCCCCCCCCCCCACCCCCCCCAAAAAAAAAATTAAAAAAAAATTGTTTTCCTTATTTTTGAAAGATCATCTATTAAATGACCACACACCCACATTATACCCCCCCCCCCCTCTCCATGATGGCTTACATTATACTGTCAAGCACTCGAATAGTGGAGCGCGCTGTCCTCTGACAGCTCTTGTTTTAGTCCAATCTTTGTGAAATATGATCACAACTTTTTTTCCAATTATATCTTTGGCGAGCTTGGAAATGATTTACAGTCATGAAACTTAAAGTGATATTATAGGCATCTAACAGTATATAGGTGTCTATCGCAACCGTTGTTTACTTTTGGTGTTTTCACTTCATATACACTTATATTTGTTAATGCAGCATCAACATACTAAAACAATATCCCAGAAAGAGAAAAATAATGCATTTGAATATCAACCCTACTTTCGTTTGACAACTGATCACGCATGTACAATGTGAACCTAAATTTAGTTTTAGTGCAGATTCGTTTATACGACACAAAGACACCATTTTATTTTATGGATCATTTCGGCTTACAGGACTGGGTGGGTCACGTAAAATATATACTGTGAAACCATTATTAATCGTCGGGCATTAATTTTCATAAATTTCATCAGTCGACCGATCGGCGAATTTAAGATCCTAACGAACAATCATGCTCTATGTTTGAACAAAAACAAACACCAAGTTGAACAATATTTTAAAACTTTACCGTAGACATTAGGCATTAAATTCCAACATAATCCATGCACACATTTACTGCTGTTTCGTAATCAAGATTAATCCGGTTTTGACACAAAGGGATGTAGATTACACAAGGTACTTAACTGACATGTGACACTTCTTTAAAACGCGTGTGCATTACAGCTGTATCGAATGCGTTGACTTCGTTTATGTAGAATGGTAATGAATTAGCGCTTATTGTTTATAACTTTATTACCCATTAGGTGCATTGTGTTTTTCAGGGGTGTTGCATATTAGCCATCACGCAGCGAATACCGATGAAAGACAATACATTTTTTGTAAACCAAATGAAAAGATGACGATGTGTGATCAACATGCGTATTTATCTCAAATTAATAAAGAATATTTTAATTGCTGTTTGTTGTTTGATTGTTTGCGTTTAACCACACTTATTACTATTTTATATGCATCAATTTATTTATTTTTTAATTATTGACATTATTGATTTATATACCGGTAGTTTACTTTTTAAGAACAAACACACACATAGAGTTTCTAATTTTAATAATGATATCAGAATAAAAAAGCATTTTATTTGAAAAAAAACACACTTAACAAACTGGAACCTCTTTTGTATAACACAAACAGTTTTAAAACGGTATTGACAGCATTTTAATAAAAATCATACCAACTAGAACACATTCCCGATTGGCAATTGGCTTCGTTGTTACAAACACTCGTTAACGGTTATTCGATCCCACTTGTCCGCTAATCATAACAATGAACGTGTTAATGGCATACATTAAGAGGGTCCATTACTGTCTCTTGATAACAAAAGACTAGTTAATTGGCATGTGACAAACAGGCCCCACCTCCTGCAGTGATTCTCAAGTGTGTTCCCGCATTCGTACCACGATTTTTCGCAACTGCGATTGATCGCGAATATGTATTACACACAAATCGGATATTGACTGACGCATTTTTTTTTAATTCTAAATCAGAAATCGGCGAATTTAAGTGCTGACGAAATCGTCATCTTTATAAAAATGACGAAATTTTGTGCTGTCGAAAATAAATGGTTTCACAGTAATATAAAATATATTTTTATAAACAACTGGTAGCAAGCTGAGTTGCAGATAATTGGTCAGTAACCACATTTTAACTTACTCTTTTGACCTGTTAATTCTTTTCAGCTAAATTCAACAGTGAAAAATGCCCATAATATCACTTTAATCAGAACATCTTTTCTAATGATATCTTGATCAAATTTGAAAATGGTTCCCATCAGACAAGGCATAATATATTATTCTTCTGTATTGGAACATTGTTGAAACACTAGAACTTTTCCTTATATGACTCTAGTGAAACAAAAACACTATAGAAATGATATTTATGGCCCAATCTTGACGAAACTTTCTCAGAATATTTTGCTCTAATGGTATCAGGGCCGAGCTTGAAAATAGTTCTGGTCTTACAAAAAAACAATGTACACAGGGGGTGTGGCAGTTTTCCTTGTGTTGCTAAAGTGAAATCTCATGAAAACTTTTTAAGTCAAATCTTCATGAAACTTGGTCATAACTTTTCCATTTCTTTGAGTCCTTGTCAGGTTATAATGTCCAGTGTGAGATGTGAGGCAACAGTTGATAAACAATGTTATTAGTTAAAAGTATCGAAAATGTAACTGTAAGTTTTGAGAATTGTGTTCCGTGAAATGGAATGTTCAAAGTTCCGATTTTCTTGCTAGTAATACTTGACTTTATTCATTTATCATTTGTTTTAAATCTCTTCTTTAAGATTTATTACAGCATACTGAAAATTATATATTTAAACAATTAAAATGCCAGACCTTTTTATTTGATCTTTCAAGCCAACATATTTCATCATTTTTTCAAATGTCAATCATATGGCTATCATGCATATTAATATTTGCTGTATTGTGTATTTATAGTGTATTACTATTAGACTGAAACAATTGATAGTCACATTAAATGACAACATATAAAAACTTAAATTTTATAATTTGGCAGATAAATATTTGTGTAAGATGAAGACACATGCAAAAAGGTTAGGAATCTTTCCTGTGCCAAACCAGAACATTACAAGGTTGTAATAGAAAAAACATTAGATTACATGTAGTTAATTTGTAATATATAATAAATTGTATGTGTATTTGCATCTGTTTTTTTTATGTACATTTGGTTATTTAGTGATGCATATTGATTTTAAAACTTTACTATTCACACTTCTGTACCCCAAAATCAGTTGAAACTTTTTGTTAATGTGTTTGTTTAATTCATTTTATTTCATTTAATAACAACAACAAAACAAACCTGAAGGCACTCCAGCTTTTGTATTTTATTTGTTAGAATGTAACTACCAACACATTTAATGCAAACATTTTAATATAAGTTGTGTACTTAAAAAATGTACCTATTCTGTATGCATTGTCTGGCCTTTTCATTTTATGAGAATACCCCTGAGAGTATTTTTAGTGTTTAAATCGTTAGGGTTTGTTAAGTTGTTCTAGGTATGAACATCTGTATGATGCTCATAACCAACTGTACGTGTATTCAATTAAATTATTAAAGAGCATTTTTAACTGTTTACTTACTATTGGTGATGGGTTATTATGTTCTAAAGCCATTATTTCCCATTGATTTAAGGCAGCTGTCATTTAGTGGCAAAAGTATGTGCACTTAGTACTGGTCAACCATCCAAACAGGAACAATTGTTTGTAAGTTAATTGATAGGCATATTATGACTGAAAATTATGAAGGAAATACTGTTTATAACAACAACACAAAAACAAGCAAAACAAACAAGTATGTGTATTTCTGTTAAGTGTATATAAGTGCATCATCCTAGAAGATATTACTATCAGAATTATTTTAACCTATATGAAATACTGGTCATATTTTATAATACACAAGAAATGAATTAAATGGCAAGCATTACTTAGAAAGACATGTTGGAACATTTAATCTGCAAACAACTTGTCACCTCCACTAGGATTTGAACCCAGATCTTCCACTGAATCAGTGGACATGTTAGCCAGTTACACCATGGAAGTCATACAGCTGAAAAACAGATTTACTGTAAAGAAAAGTTAAATATATATTTTACAAATAGCTAGGGCATTAAATAATTGTAAATATTGTGAATTTTACATTTCCAACCTACACTGGCCATGTTAGCTAATACACAATGGCAGTTGACAGCTGAATGAGATGGAACTTTTGAATCTGAGTGTTAACAGACATCTTTTGACTCGTATCAAAATGTGTGTCTGCTGAAGATATACTATCAATATGAGACTGAAATAACAAAAACTTTGCAAAAGACTAAACAGCAGTCCCCTAGCCTATATAGTGTTTTTCCCAGGCCATTTTAGCGTGGCGAAATGCCACGCCGCCCTCCCGGATCGCCACGCTGCCCTTTTCAAAGGCAAATTTCGCCACGCGCCCTTTTTTCAATGGCAAATTTCGCCACGGGCCTTTATCGATAACATCTTTATTGCCTTACGATCTAACTTGGTCCGCAAAATCAGCCTCCTTGATTGTCTGTGACGCTCCGACTGTGCTTGATTTACTCAAGAGACGTCAACGTCTAATCGACTATATTTAATTGAGCAGATTTAATCTATAACAGTGCTCGATTTACAGGTAGGTCTTACTGAGTGCTCCAAAGCTGTGAATTAGTCATGCGTGAATAACCCCGTGTCAGTATCAATCGATAATGCCGGAGGCTATGTAATACCAAGCGCACTTTATACTCGGCAATGTGTACTCCTCCACTATGTAATTATTACTTCGGAGACTTTTAATGAAAAACTCGATGTTATTCTCGTGGCAATTGTGCTTTGCATGCATTATTCAGTTATATCAAAACATATATTTTTACGCATAATTACATTTAAATTCACAAACAAATTTATTCTTTATCGTTTTCGTCTTTAAGATAATTAGATCTAATTATTGAAATAATTACTGAGACTTATACCAATTTAGCAAAATGCGAATCGCGTATACGATTTAACGTTGCTATGCGTACCTGCCGCTTACATCATTTGACATTTTATCAACATGGTGGACTATACGAATTAAATTGTGACTCGGCAATAATGGCAAATAACGTCGTAAACGATCGAATTAACGATGGAGATTATACATTAAGAAGGAATTAATGAAATGTCTGTAATAATCAATAATGCATAAAAATGTTTTAGATAGCAACAACATTATTTATTTATTTGTAATCTACTCGGTGGATGTATGTCACGGAAACGAGTGTTTGCATATTCTTAGAGATCAATTAACTCGCAATGTTATTTTAAACATCTGTCGAGATTGTTGTTAGAAAATGGGATAAGACAAACATGGTTTCATTTATATGTTAGTGGATCTGTGTATAATCAGATTCGTATGCATATATTGCTTTATTATGTTTGTCGTGCTGTACAGTTTATTGAAACAGCATGGAACTTAAATGTACATTGCAAGGTAAATATATTAATATAAATCATAGTAAGTTAAATACATCTATTACCATTAAATGTGCTTGTTTATATGTTATTTTTTCACAACTGCTTCTGATGCGATTCATGTTTCCCCGTAATTCAGGTATTCAGGGAACGTTTTTGCCCTTTTTTGCCTAAACTGCGCGCTAAAATGCCCTTTTTGAAAGTAATGCCCCTTTGCCCTCCTGGGAAAAACACTACTATAGCCATATATGGAAAACTGCCCCTCCCCCTGGCAGCCAGGTTTTTCAATTAACATGAACCATTTTCAGACTCAGCTGAGACATAATTGAGACAAATGTTATGACCAAGTTTCATTAAGATTGGACTATAAATGTGACTTCTAGTGTTAACAAGCTTTTTCTTTAATTTGACCTAGTATTTGACCTCATGTGACCCAGTTTTGAACTCTACCAAGATATCATTCGGACAAAGCTTTGGACCAAGTTCCACGAAGATCAGACAATAAATGTGGCCTCTAGAGTGATTAACAAGGCAAAATGTTGATGATGGACAACAAACGCCAGACAAAAGGTGATCCAAAAAGCTCAACATGATCATGTTGTGCTCAGGTGAGTTAAAATGGGATATCCCAAAGTTTCATCGACCTAGCTGAAGTACTGTTTAGTTATTCAATTGCAGGATCAAGATTTTAGTTTTCAACTATTTCTGTAGACATAGCAGCCTTAATTTTGATCTGAAGAAAATCTGGAATTAAATGCACATTACCTATATTCCCTCTTTCCACACACAGAGTTGAATGAACCTATTCCAATTTGTATACTCCCCAGATCGAATTATCAGGAGGTATATTGTTTTTGGCCTGTCTGTCCGTCTGTCATTGTATGTGTGTGTCCGTCCCAAAACTCTAATACCATGCTCATAAAACAAGAGCTTTGTCACAGACGTGACGTATACCCCCACATGCTGCATTGACACAGACTATTTTGCATGCTGTCCTCACAAAACAAAAAGCTTATTTATGGCGATTTTTAATTATTATTATGGCATAATCATTTAGAGCCATTTTTGACCTTTGAACTCAAAGTGTGACCTTGAAGATATTTACATAATTCTTTCGCGCGACACACCGTCCAACGATGGTGAACAAATGTGTCAAATGATTTTAGAATCTCACGATGAACGACATAGTTATGGCCCAGACAAGCTCATTTATGGCCATTTTGGACCTTTGAACTCCAAGTGTGACCTTGACCTTGGAGATATCGACGTAATTCTTTGGGGCGACACACCCTTCAATGACTGTGAACAAATGTGCCAAATGATTTTAAAATCTCACAATGAACAATATAGTTATGGCCTGGACAAGCTCATTTATGGCCATTTTTTACCTTTGAACGCAAAGTGTGACCTTGACCTTGGAGATATCAACGTAAGTCTTTCGCACGACACACCGTCCAATAATGGTGAACAAATGTGCCAAATGATTTTTAAATCTCACAATGAACAACAAAGTTATGGCCCGGACAAGCTCATTTATGGCCATTTTCGACCTTTGAATTCAAAGTGTGACCTTGACCTTTGAGATATCGACGTAATTCTTTCGCGCTACACACCGTCCAACCATGGTGAACAAATGTGCCAAATGATTTAAAAAACCTCACAATGAACGACATAGTTATGGCCCAGACAAGCTCATTAATGGCCATTTTTGACCTTTGAACTCAAAGTGTGACCTTGACTTTAGAGATCTCGATGTTATTCTTTCGCGCGACACACCGTCCAACGATGGTGAACAAATGTGCCAAATGATTTCAAAATCTCACAATGAACGACAAAGTTATGGCCCGGACAAGCATTTGACCTTTGAACTCCAAGTGTGACCTCGACCTTGGAGATATCGACGTAATTCTTTCGCGTGACACACCATCCCATGATTGTGAACAAATGTACCAAGTCATTTTAAAATCTAACGATAAATGACATAGTTATGGTCCAGACAAACTTTTGGTTTAAAACGCACTAAGTGACCCTGTGACCTAGTTTTACCCGGCATGACCCGTATTCAAACTTGACCTAGACATCATCTAGATACAACTTCTGACCAAGTTTGGCGAAGATCGGATGAAATTTTCGGCACAGACAGACAGACCGACAAAGTGACTCCTATATAGCCCCCATTACCAGTAATGGGGGTATAATTAAAACTCTAGGGTCTATGTTCTTTAAACTTCACATGTGCATGCATCTCATTGAGATCCACAATCAAACATTGTTTGAGGTCAAAGGTCAAGGTCACTGTGGCCTTTACATTCAAAATATAACCTTGTTTCTAAAATAGCTGCCGTGTGGCTTCAAAGCTCAGTAAAGGGCATTGTGTCTCACATTGTTTTTCGAGTTGTTGCAAAATCCAGATTTGAGTTTGTACTTATTTCTGTTACAATACCACAAACTAATCTTAAGTGCATATTACCCATATGGTCCTCTATCCACAGAGTTGTATCAACCCAGCTTAAGTACCTTTTGAGGTGTCCCATGTAACAGATTTTATTTTTTTCTTCTTTTTATACCTGTAGCAACTTCAATTGATGGTGATGTATAATACTGAAAGAACCTGCATATACTCCACATGGCCCTCTATTTACATTCCCAGTTTCATAAGCCTAATTTACCCAGTCAAATCCAAACTAGGCAAATTTTTACAGGACAGTAGGTCCTATAAAATGGGAAAAAATACAGGACCTCCTCTTTTTAATAGGACCTACTGGCTACAGAATATAATAGCAAAATAACTTGGTTTCATTGCTTGGATCGAGTTGTTTATGATAAAAAAAAGATTAAATGATTAAGAAACTATTAATTTCAAGGTAACATATTTGTATCCGCCGTAAAATAATAATACACGTCATACATGGTACTAGTCTTGTTAAGTTAGAACATATTTAAAAACAACTTGTCAAGTCACTGTGACCTTGACCATTGACCTAGTGCCCTGAAAATCTATAGGGGTCATCTGCCACTCGTTATCAATGTACCTATATATTTTCATGATCCTAGGCCTAAGCATTCTAGAGTTATCATCCTGAAACCATTTTACTGTTTCGAGTCACTGTGACTTTGACCTAGTGACCTGAAAATCAATAGGGGGCATCTGCCAGTCATGATCAATATACCTTTGAAGTTTCATGATCCTAGGCGTAAGCACTCTTGAGTTATATCCGGAAACCATTTTTCTATTTCGAGTCACTGTGACCTTGACCTTTGACCTAGTGACCTGAAAATCAATAGGGGTCATCTGCGAGTCTTGATCAATGTACCTATGAAGTTTCATGATCCTAGGCGTACAGTCTGTAAGCATTCTTGAGGTATCATCCGGCAACCATTTTACTATTTCGAGTCACTGTGACCTTGACCTTTGACCTAGTGACCTCAAAATCAATAGGGGTCATCTGCCAGTCATGATCAATGTACCTATGAAGTTTCATGATCCTAGGCCTAAGCGTTCTTGAGTTATCATCCGGAAACCATCTGGTGGACGGATGGACCGACCAACCTACCGACATGTTCAAAACAATATACCCCCTCTTCTTCAAAGCGGGGCATAAATATTAAAGTCTTATTTTTAAAAAGAATACGGGCATTTACAGTTTTGTTTTGTGTAATTGTCAGTATTAAGTCTTCCGACGACCTTACTCTAATACAATGTAATTGGCCGCGATCGAGAGGTTGACGGCCAATCTATTTTTAGCAATGGAAAACCTCTCTTGTGACGTCACGCCAAAACCTCCTGCATTTATATACAAGCAAATTTCTGATTTCAATACCGATATCTATACTTAGATGCTCAAAACCATACCCATATCTATCATTTTAGTAAAAAAACACACCCCATGACTGCCTAATGGGGTTGTTTACCCTCGGGACTTCGGTAAAAAACCATTGCCCGAGTCAAAGACTTATCAATATACATTTTTACGTCTTTGCTCGAGCACACTGCTTAACATAAAACTGCTTTAAAAAGGTCAAAAACGGCCATAATATGGTCAGCCCGATTTTACTGGGCTGTAAAATAGGATACTTTGCAGTGTTGTTGCGGTGCTTAAATCAAAATCGAGTAATTTAAAAGAAGCTTTACTTACTTTTAATTAAATGCTTTCAAACCGAGCCAAACAAAATGGGTCATTACCGTTTAACTTTTGTGCACTGCTAACTTATTTAAACCCACCGTTGAAATATGTCAAATGTCGACTGTTTCAAGCAGAAAGTACATGTGTTTACTTCTCACTCAGCATGTTGTTGTTGTTGACTAAAATTCAGGTAACTTAGTTTCTAATTACTGAAAACATGTGAAATTACTAGAATATTTACAATTTATACTTACATTTCAGCTCCTGGAGTCAAAAAACATTTTTTTTTAGGCCATACACCTTAAATTCAGGAAATTGACCGGGGCCAATGCGCAAATAGGGCTAAAGAACTGAAGTGTTGCCATCACTGTCGGTTGGCTCACTTCACATATTTCAAACACCTTATTCATAAGTTTGTCCACATAATCAAACGTTTGGTTCACCATTGTTGGTTTGACTGTGAAATCATCCCCACTTTTGTATTTTGGGAATACACAACACAAACATGTACAACCACAGGCTTCTCTGTCCCGTCCTTAGTTGTAGCCACTTCTCTATTAACGTTTTCATTGAAATGAAGGGCTGCTATGATCTGTCTACAGGCTTGTCCATGGTACGAAAAACTCATCATCTTCGGGGCAAAGTGATTTATGGTTGCAGGAAAACTTTCCAGTGTGGATGTCTGGTAGCCGGTCGACAGTTTGGCCACGTCTGTGCAAAGGCGCTTGTTGAGAACTATCTCCTCAACCTTCACAGCTGCTTTGCTTCTTGAAAACAATGGCTGTTTGTAAAACATGCATGCCCCCCATATGGGCTGTCCGTTGTAGTGGCAGCCATTGTGTGAATACGTTTTTTGTCACTGTGATCTTGACCTTTGACCTAGCGACCTGAAAATCAATAGGGGTCATCTGCGAGTCACGATCAATGTACCTATGAAGTGTCATGATCCTAGGCAAAAGCGTTCTTGAGTTATCATCCGAAAATCATTTTACCATTTCGGGTCACCATGACCTTGTGACCTCAAAATCAATAGGGGTCATCTGCGAGTCATGATCAATCTACCTGTGAAGTTTCATGATCCTAGGTATATGCGTTCTTGAGTTATCATCCGAAAACCATTTTACTATTTCGGGTCACCGTGACCTTGACCTTTGACATAGTGACCTCAAAATCAATAGGGGTCATCTGCGAGTCATGATCAATCTACCCATGAAGTTTCATGATCCTAGGCGTATGCATTCTTTAGTTATCATCCGGAAACCATTTTACTATTTCGGGTCACTGTGACCTTGACCTTTGACCTAGTGACCTCAAAATCAATAGGGGTCATCTGCGAGTCATGATCAATGTACCTATGAAGTTTCATGATCCTAGGCCCAAGCGTTCTTGAGTTATCCTCTGACAACCACCCGGTGGACGGACTGACCGACCGACAGACCGACATGAGCAAAGCAATATACCCCCTTTTCTTCGAAGGGGGGCATAAAAAAAGGTTTAAAAGGTCACCAAAATGAAAAAATTTCCTATTTCCACTATTTTAACAAAGTCACAACTAGAGGGAAGGAAAATTTCAAATGCATCAGCATTAATGAGTGCTTTATTAATATATCATGGGGCAAGGGAACTTCCTAATACAATTAAAAACAAGAGTTCCGCGGTCGGAGATGACCGCATTGAAGCCGGATTTTTTATTTAAATGACAGGAAAGTACCTTTCGTGTTTTTGTCAATGCAATACTTAAATTACTGAAATATTGTTCAAAGGTCAAAATGAAATGTAAGTACTTTTCAAGGCATGAGCAAACCTTGTGTTATGTTTTGAATGCATATAAAATTTTTAACATTTTAACATTGAAGGTCACAGTGACCTTGACCTTCAAATGAATGACATTGAAATGAGCAGTGGTGATCTTCTAGTACTGGCCAACCTTTATGTCAAGTTTGAAGACTCTAGGTACAAGCATACCAAAGTTATAACATGGAATAAGAACTTTAACATTTTTACCTACCAAAGTTATAAGAACTTTAACATTTTTACATTCAAGGTCACAGTGACCTTGACCTTAGAATGAATGACCTTGAAATGACCAGTGGTCATCTAAGTGTGCTTGCAAACCTTCATGTCAAGTTTGAAGACTCTATGTCCAAGCATACCAAAGTTATAACAATTTTAACATTTTAACATTTAAGGTCACAGTGACCTTGACCTTCAAATGAATGACATTGAAATGACCAGTGGTCATCTTCTAGTACTGGCCAATCTTTATTTCAAGTTTGAAGACTCTAGGTACAAGCATACCAAAGTTATAACATGAAATAAGAACTTTAACATTTTTACATTCAAGGTCACAGTGACCTTGACCTTCAAATGAATGACCTTGAAATGTCCAGTGGTTACTTACTAGTTCTGGCCAACCTTCATGTCAAGTTTCAAGACTCTAGGTCCAAGCATACCAAAGTTATAACAACTTTAACATTTTTACATTCAAGGTCACAGTGACCTTGACCTTCAAATGAATGACCTTGAAATGTCCAGTGGTTACTTACTAGTTCTGGCCAACCTTCATGTCAAGTTTCAAGACTCTAGGTCCAAGCATACCAAAGTTATAACAACTTTAACATATTTATATTGAAGGTCACAGTGACCTTCACCTTCAAATGAATGACCTTGAAATGACCAGTGGTCATCTGTTAATCCTGGCCAACCTTCATGTCAAGTTTGAAGACTCTAGGTCCAAGCATACCAAAGTTATACCATGAAATAAGAACTTTAACATTTTTACATTCAAGGTCACAGTGACCTTGACCTTCAAATGAATGACCTTGAAATGACCAGTGGTTACTAACTAGTTATGGCCAACCTTCATGTCAAGTTTCAAGACTCTAGGTCCAAGCATACCAAAGTTATAACAACTTTAACATTTTTTATATTGAAGGTCACAGTGACCTTGACCTTCAAATGAATGACCTTGAAATGACCAGTGGTCATCTGTTAATCCTGGCCAACCTTCATGTCAAGTTTGAAGACTCTAGGTCCAAGCATACCAAAGTTATACCATGAAATAAGAACTTTAACATTTTCGAGCACGCCGCCACCCCGCCCGCCCGCCCGCCCCCCTGCCCGCCCGACAACATCAATCTATAAGCCGAGATTTTTGAACTTTAACATTTTTACATTCAAGGTCACAGTGACCTTGACCTTCAAATGAATGACCTTGAAATGACCAGTGGTTACTAACTAGTTATGGCCAACCTTCATGTCAAGTTTCAAGACTCTAGGTCCAAGCATACCAAAGTTATAACAACTTTAACTTTTTTTATATTGAAGGTCACAGTGACCTTGACCTTCAAATGAATGACCTTGAAATGACCAGTGGTCATCTGTTAATCCTGGCCAACCTTCATGTCAAGTTTGAAGACTCTAGGTCCAAGCATACCAAAGTTATACCATGAAATAAGAACTTTAACATTTTCGAGCACGCCGCCACCCCGCCCGCCCGCCCGCCCCCCCGCCCGCCCGACAACATCAATCTATAAGCCGAGATTTTTTCGAAAAAAATCCGGCTAATGAAATGTTAACAAGATGTGTTTGAGAAACCCTATATGATGTTTGACTTTGTAGGATGACCTTGACCTTGACCCTTCACCACTCAAAATGTGCAGCTCCTTGAGATACACACACATTTCAAATATAAAATTGCTAGCTTCAATATTGCAGAAGTGACATTACATGAGCAATTTTGACCCATATACTTGACCTTGAAGGATGACCTTGACCTTTCACCACTCAAAATGTGCAGCTCCATGAGATACACATGCATGCCAAATATCAAGTTGCTATCTTCAATATTGCAAAAGTATTCATAAAATAAGCGATTTGGGCCACATATATTTGACCTCTGACCTTGAAGGATGACCTTGACCTTTCACCACTCAAAATGTGCAGCTCCATGAGATACACATGCATGCCAAATATCAAGTTGCTATCTTCAATATTGCAAAAGTATTCATAAAATAAGCGATTTGGGCCACATATATTTGACCTCTGACCTTGAAGGATGACCTTGACCTTTCACCACTCAAAATGTGCAGCTCCATGAGATACACATGCATGCCAAATATCAACTTGCTATCTTCAATATTGCAAAAGTATTCATAAAATGAGCGATTTTGGCCACATATATTTGACCTCTGACCTTAAAGGATGACCTTGACCTTTCACCACTCAAAATGTGCAGCTTCATGAGATACACATGCATGCCAAATATGAAGTTGCTATCTTCAATATAGCAAAAGTTATTGCAAAATGGTAAAGTTGGCGCAAACAGACCAACAAACAGACCAACCAACCAACAGACAGGTCAAAAACAATATGTCCCCCACTACTATAGTGGGGGACATAAAAATGTGAAATCATTTAAGAAATTACTTGAAATGTTTCTGGAATACTGTGAAACCATTATTATTCGTCCGACATTAATTTTCGCCTTTTTCGTCCTTCGACCGATGGACGAATTCAAGATCCGGACGAACAATCATGTCCCATATTTGAAACAAATAAGACTGAATTACCGTAGGCATGAGGCATTTAAATCCAGCGTAATCCACGCATATACCAACCAATGCGAAAGACGCAAAAATCTTGTCGGACACGAGGTCCGATAACTTTTAAAATTTGTCGGACCTCGCCAGATTTTATCGGACCTCGTTTTTCGTCCGTGCCGAGACAAGTATGTTTCGCCGTTTTATTAAAAGTTGTTAAATTTTAAATGCCGCTCACTTTCCAGCCATATCATGATATCAGTAAGAAAGTGATTAGCGTTTATTTTGTATTAATATTAGTTTCATATCTCGACTTGACTCGCTACGAATTTTATTCGCGGGAGCTGTAATTTTGTGATCCAGCTAAGAAATTCCGTAGCAAGTAAAGTCGATATATAGAGCGAATATTAGTACGAATTAAACGCTAATCACTTTCTTGCTGATATGGCTGAGAAGTGAGCGGCATACACAAATTACAAAAAGTAATAAAGGGTATAACAAGGTACTACAAGAACGTTTAACAATATGAAAACGGAATCACCTGATCAAAAAGTTATCCACGTTTTCGCGATCGTTGACACAGCCACTTCTACTTCTTCATCAAATCTTGACACGGGACAGGCAACGGTCGTGTGGTTCCCCGCTTTCTATTTACGATCATCACAATGCTCGAAACCAGTAAAATTTAATTCAACCATGATGTCATTGATGCGTCGCCTACGTCACGAAACAATGTGCAATATTTAACTGGTTCTAAGAATCGCGCTTGGAGTTTGTTACGTCACCAGCAAAGACAGCCAGTTCGACTGGTTGGAAAATTGATTTTAAAGTTAAATAATCTATCGAAGTAAAATAAACATGAATTAGACCTTTTTTTAATATTCCTAGTTTCGTGTTCATTTTTAATCAAAGTTTTACATATTGTTTTTTTTTTTTCTTGTCGGACACGAGGTCCGACAATTTGGGAAATATTATCGGACCTCGTCGAATTTTATCGGATTTGTCCGAGGTCCGATGTCTTTCGCATTGGTTGCATATACACGGGGCTCGAAATTAACACTCGCACACTCGCAAAATGCGAGAAAAAAAGATTGCAAAGTAAGTTATAAGCCACTAGTGTTTTTTGCAAATAAAGAAATAGTGAAAAAAAAACGAGTTATATTGCTTAATGCGTTCGACGGCGTGAACGCTAAACCGTAGGTCAATTTTTTGAACATCCGAATACCCATATGCAGAAGCGCGCACCTTATTTGTTGACTGGTATACTTATAATACAGATACACAGATGGTATTGATACAGAGAACATGAAACAGTCGACTATTCACACTCAAGTTAAATCCGGTTTTGACACAAAGGGGTGTTCATTATACAGTGTACTGACAACTGACATTTCCTGTAAAACGCGAATGCAATAAGGCTGTATCGAATGCGTCGACTTCGTTTAGGTATAATAGTGTTGATTAGCGCTAATTGATAACAAATTTATTACCCATTGTGTGTATTGTGTTTTTTTAGGGGTGTTAAAGATTATACAGCCTACACGCGGCGAATCCGGATTAAAGACAATACTATTTAACGCAATTAAAATATGACGGTGTGTGATCAACACCTGACTGAAATATATTCTGCGCTTTGTTACAAATTAATAAAGAAAATTTTGATTTGTGTTTAGTTGTTTGGTTTTTACTGCATCTACTATTTTTGTACATATACATAAAATCCCGTACCTTTGTTTTTTTTACGATTTTTTCGCAACCGCGTATTACATGTATTACAAACAAATCGGACGTTTTTTTTTTCAAAACCAGTTATGAACGAATTTAAGAGCGGACGAAATAGTCATTTTTATGAAAAGGGCGAAATTTTGTGCCGACGAAAATAAATGGTTTCACAGTACGCTCCCTGGCAATAACTATTAAAATCTTTGTAGACAGTCACAGAAAACACATTCAGGTGGTAAAATCACAGGACAATAACTGAAAAAACGTGAAGGCTTCAGTTATGTTTTTGTGCTTTAAACATCTCCTCAATGAGATCTATTTACATAAAGTTTCGTATTATAAATAGTTATAGCGTTATGGTCTGGGCACAATGTGTGACGAGGGTCAGCTTACGGACAGGCTTCATCTATTGTCAACGAATAGAAATTCGTCGGTATGAAATTTCGTGGTTTAATAAAAAACAACTAATTCGTTGACACGTAATTTCGTGGATTTCAAATTTTCGGGGAAGATTGACAGTCATAATAATTAAACTTTTCTTGAAACAACCAGAGTAATAACAAAGAATAATCTGCTAATCTGTGTTGACAGCAAGGCTTGTGATTAATGTGCACTGAAGCATGAAAGTGTTGCCGATAATTGTCGATAAGAGCGAAAAAGCGGCGATCTTATGGGTGCCAGCTCGCTAATTGCCATCAATGTTGTTTTGACAATATTTGCAATTCTCTGCTCAATCGGTCCCCTAGTAGTAACACTTGAGTAATAAGGTCCCCAAAATACAGGTGTGAAAACCGTTATGTCTCTTAACTTTAATTGGCACTAATTGACATATGTGATAAATCTGCAAACTGTTAATTTGACGACGTCACATAAAGGAGAACAATCCTTGATGTACAGTTTCAATTCCGTGCTTGATTTAAAAAGTATTATTACCCAAACACTTATCAAGAAAACAACATATTGTATTACCTAGCATATCTCAATCAAATATCTCAGATAACCGAAAACGATAGAGAATGTCGGCAATGACATTCGGAAAGGACCGATTTCGGATTAAAAATGTAAAAATAATCGTTGGTACTTGAATTCGTGGTTTAGCGGAACAACGAAATCCACGAAAATTCGTACCACACGAAATTTAATGGTTTTACAGAATATTCCTGTACTTCAGAGAGCATTCAATTTCAAATAACCTCTTTGATAAAAACAAACCTGGTTTCAACAAAATCCCTATCAGCAAGCTCCTCATGTTGGCAGTCGGTGAAGGGACCATCATGGCCATGATGGATGTTCTGTATGTGGTTGGAGACAGACTTCCACTTGGAAACGATCACTGCCCCATCATTATCTGCAGAGGAGGCTGCTGCCCAGTACAGATGGTTCGTGATGCTCTTTATCCACTTGAAGAGATGATCACAATCCTTCTGCTTTGACAGGGCAACCAGATTCTTCTTGACAGCTTAAACACATTCAAACAACACCACATGCAGTTTCATGTGAAATAGCTATAAAAATATAAATAATTAGAATTCATTTACATTATGCAAAGAAACTGACAGTTGTATAACATAACATAGTCTCCATGCCAATTATAAATTCAGACAATAGTTATACTATTTTTATACAAGAGGTTACTGGTCAAATTTCCTTTACATTGTTGTGTTTAGGTAAAACGTTCACAATATGCATTGCTACTAAAACAGTATTAGGGGGAAAACCCAATGTGACAAGTGGGAAGCAATACGAAAGTAACATTTGTAAAGGGCCAGATCTGCTACAGAAATGCAAAATGTGTCTTGTTTAACTTGCAATATGTATATTGAATACCCATTTGTTACAAAGAAGCACATGTTTGTGTGATATTTGATTACACAATAAATGCTATTTCTGGTCCATAATATCACTTTAATAAATATGCTGTTTATTAAATTATTTTAAAAAAATGTCTTAAGGCGAACTAAATGTAGCGTAGGTATCCTCCTCTCTATGTGATGACCATATCATATTATCCCATTTAATAACAACTACACAAAACAACAACACTCATACCTCATTCAGCAAGGCCTCTTAAGTTGAAGATGAATACAAATTAAAATAAAATATTAATAAAAATCTTTGATACCTTAAGCGACATGCCAGACGTCATATAAATGCTTGATCTCGGGATGGTTATCCTTCAACCATTTTTGGATCTGCATGTGGCGATCTGTAACAATCTCTTTTATTTGGATCCCTTGCTCTCGTAAGGCAGCAATGCCTCTCTTCAAACCTTCTAGCTCCATGTGGTAGCTGGATGCCACTTCGTTGCTCTGAATGTCAATTTGTAACAAATTTATTTCCAATGAAAAATAAATATGCACTATCACAAACAGAACAATTTACATGATATACATCTAATAAACCACTAGTGTTTTTGTTTTCTGTGTCTTGTAAAGTATGACCTAATTCTGACATGTGACATTAGTCATTTATATATTTAGAATTAGTTTGGCATGTTGCACTGAAATATAAAATCACAGAAGCAAGAGATATAATTATAATTAAATTTAATAAATGAATACCTGGTGTAATACATTGAACTAAGACCAATTTCTAACCTGCACTAAATGAAGGCCAATGACATGCCCAGTTGCCATGTCAATCAAGGAATACGTTCCATATTTAGCGCAGTGTCCTGGGCTGTCGCATCTTCCATCACCAGCTTGTGTGACACTCCTTGATGGCAGTCAGGGCAGCGGATGTATGTTCCAGCCAAACAGCCTCCACAGCTGGCCACAGGAAGGATCGCTGATGCTGGAAGAATGTGCTCACCGAAATGCAAAGAACATCCATGAAAGAAAAAAGTCTCAGCACTTTTGTAGGTGTGCAGCCAGCAAACACTATTGCTGCACTGAGAAGCAGATTCCCAGCTGGAATGTCTTGCACTTTTGGCTGGGACTCCCACCGCCGTGAGTAGCCACATTCACATGTCTGCCTAATGGCGATGTATGAGCCACTTCGTTGGCTGATGTGTCCTGCTGCAGGCAACCGACATTGGAGGCATGTCTTAAACAGGTCAAGCTGGTTCTCTTCAAAAACTAAGTAGTTCTGCTCTCGGACATCAGTTCTGAACTGAAACAGTATTTCGCTCAAAATCTATTGCAAAGAATTACCAGCAAAAACTCACCAATTAAACATGTTACAAAAATACCCATGTAATTTTCTGTATGAAACATTCAACAATATCTATTTAGAATTCAAATTTGTTCTCCAAAGGTGTAAGCAAATTTAAAAAAAAAATGAAGTTCAATTATTTTAACTATTGGAGACTGCTTTTTTTAAATTTTACATTATATGGTGAAAAACACTTAGTATGTGAATTACTTTGATACTTCTTCTTGATCTGCTTCTGTGCGACACGTCTGGTTTAAGTGGAAGTCAGGGTCAGCAGTAACATCATCCGCATAACCTGCTGAAAAAACAGACTGGAAGGAAGTATCCATTGGGTTGCTGTAGGTGGTGGGCGTCACCTTCCTTGGTGTTGACGTACGTATAATGACCTGTTCCGAAGACAGTAACTGACACTGGACACCGACTGACATGCAAAGGTTTGTGGTCTAGCACTGGACCCCAACCAAAGCCATCTTGACTGCAAGCTTGCCAAGAGTGTGTACCTGAAACAAAGCAACAAAAACTGAAACGATATTTGAAGGATAAGTGACTGAGGTTTGAAAACAATAGTTATGATACTTCGGAAAAAAGTGGCCATTGCAACAATATTGTTTGGCCACAGTTGCACAGACATCCCTATTTTTTTGTCAATTAGGTCATTGCTTTTTTAACCAAAACAAAAGATGACCATAAGAAGCCTGATCTTATACAATTTTCTTGAAAGGAAGCGTTCTAATAAATATAAAAACAACAGTATAATATCAATCCAAGTTAATATATTCTCAAATGTATGCTTATCAACTTCATATTTCTATTTTCTGATATTTCTTTACCTTTTGATGCATGCCTTTCACTTATTTTGATATTTGTTTGGCAACCCTTTGCCGACGTCTGCTTCTTTGGCGGGGCTGTTATCTGTATGAAAACAATAAGTACTACATGAAAAAGTGTTTCTTCATGCAGCTACAATGCTTGTTTGGGAAACAAGTTTATATTCTTATTCACAATTAAAGTGAGATTATACGATTTAAATATATATATATATATCAATCTGTAATATTTTAATCAAAAGATGTTGAAAAAAACACCAAATATTAAAGAAAAAGGACAGGGTGGTGTTGCATTTTATTCAATCTAGCTAGAAAAAATATGCGCTTCATGCGAACAGGGAAAAAGCTTATACAAATATATTTTCCAACATAAACCATTACATTCGTGTTTTAGAAAAATCAGACCTTATTGGATAAATTAAGTGTGAATCATAAATATTAGTTAATGGGGACATGTTACCATTTAGTGCAATAATGATCAGCTCAGTCCGTAAATCAAAATTTAGTATTACAATGTACATGCATGATATACATGATGCAATGACTGTCTGTACAGTCAAGTGTAATTTCCAAATTAAATACAGTGCTTTCCACAGGATTTCTGTCAGGCGACCCGGGGCTGATAGGGGTGGTTTGGGATGGATGTCCCCTCCCGACGTTGATTTTTTTTAAATTTAACGTGTCAATTGACGTTCTGTGGTGCATTATAACTCAAAGAAAAACAGCGTCAAAATACGTCATTTGGTGCGCTATGACTCTTCAAGAAAATCCCCAAGTCATTTAAAAATATATATTGTTAAATTGTTTTAAAACTTTCCCGCATAGATATTAAAATCCCGACTCAAACGATTCCCCAATACATCCGTTTCAACCCGACTATTACTGTATACTTACTACTTTTCAAGTTTCTATTTTGCTACGTGTTACTCCCGAGCAATCAATTCTGACTATAACTTGGAGGGATTTATATAATACCCGTTATAAATCCTGTTTATTCCGTTTTTATAAATCACTTTCTGGTAAATATTTACGATAAAAGCTCTCTATTATTTCTTCAACACAAACATTGCCATTTTTCTATAGTATCAAATAAATTTTAAGTGACTATAGATTTGATGAAATATTGCCTTAGCGTCAATCCCCTGACGTGTTGGGTGCGGTGACCCCAGCTTTATTCATATTTTGTGTTTATGTTGGTTTGTATTGTGCTGTATCAGGGGTTTTTCAGCACTGTCTGCGCCTCCGGAGAACGGAGGCATTCCCAAAGCAAACGGATCCGTTCCCAATCGAATTTTGATTGCATTTTTCCCAATTCAAAAAAATAAAATCTTTCATAATAGTAAAAAGTAAACATAATTTATTATTATATCGAAAGAGTGACTTCCCTTCATTCGCAGTCTTCGAATTAGCCTATAAGCCCGAAGCCCGAGTCGATTCTTGGGCCGGTCGGTCGATCCTAAATGCTAATAAAATAGCCCGATCGGTCGATTAAATATTTGAGCGTCATATCAATAACCTGATTTATACGCGTTTTTAAGAAGCACGTTTAAATTTGCTATTTAAATGCCTAAAATGACGTTTTAAAGCATGCGGCCGCCATTTTTCTAAACTGTCGTGTAAGCATCCGGGTATGTTGCTATAGACCAATTCATTGTTATTGTTTTGATTCCGAATTTTCGCGCATGCGCGATGCGCTGGTAGGCAAAAGCACTGGGTACAGTTACGATAAACACTATGTCATATAGATAACGGCACGTGTTTAGTCAATATATCGAAAACATTAACAACAACATCATAACACCTAAATACTATTAAATATATTGCATTTTTAATGTCAATATTGTTAAATTTTAATACATGTATTCTTATCTATAAAAAAATATATACTCGTTAGTCATTAGCATCAAGGTAAAGGTGGTCTGAAGACTAAACACCGACAATTTCACAAAACAAAGCTATGCATTAGCCGTTGTATTTCTTGCAGAAGGACTTCAAAAATTACAAAAAATAATAAAGCATCCCATTATATAATTATAATTATCAATTGTATGAGTATGAAAGTGTGGTAAAAAAAAATGAGTGAAAGAAAAGGGGTGCATTAAAATCTGACATACCGGTACAACAAAGCCCTATTAAAAGCGACGTGCATGACAGTATTTAAATGTTATGATCATTTTCTTTTAAATTGGATGATTTGTTTTTAAGGTGAATAACACTATAGATGAATCGTAACATACAACTGAAAAACACAACTTCACATGATGCAAATTAACCTGTGAATTCATGTATATTGAAATTCCTTTACAAGTGTATATGAGTGACAAATATCTTACATTTTATAATATATATCTACATTGTTTTTTATTTTTCGTAAATATTATTTACCCCGGTAGTCATACGTAATTTCTTGTTTTCATGATGTCGTTTGTGCATGGCCGTAACATTCAATCTTCAAACGGAATGACGTAGTTTTCATTAACCGGTACCCGCTAAATACGTTTAATGATTATATGTACATTTACCATTTATTAAATACGTTTTGTTATAAATTACCGGCAAACGGGCTAATTATTTTTTTTTTTTTACAATATGAAGCATATCTAATTGAACAGTTGAACTTTGGCGGTATATTACTCAACCCCAAATAACTGCTCAATACTACTAGAAAGAGAAGACATGGTGGTACCATCAATTGTGTTTAATGACCAGACTTTCATATACCACCTGTGGTCAGGGACCTATTGTTTGTATAGGTCCCTGCTGTAGTTTATGACACTTTGCTGTTAGTTAAGTAGGGACAATATCTGATCAAAACGAGATAATCGGCTTGTGCCGAACAAAGGGGGCAATTAAACACCGGAATACAAAGGCTAACACGATTTTAAGATTGATGCAATCAATCAAATCAATTAAATTAAATTAATTTAATGTGTCAAAGTGTTAGTTTTCCTAGACAGACAGACAATACTTTTTTTAGTAATTTCCTTTTTACTCCCATCGTCAACATAATATATTTTGTATATAACAATAAAAATACATATATGTTGCTTTAAGGTAGGTGAAACTATGTCACAAAGTATATTTACTCTTTTTTTTAGGGTAGGTGTACCCATTGAGCATAAAAAGCGCACAACGAATATACAATATATATGTTATTTATTTTGTAAAGTCGCGATTAATTCCTTTTGTAAAATTATATTATTTAAAGGACACAAGAAAATCGATTTATGGTGTTGTTTTTTTCCGGTTTGCCTGTTTGCATTTAAAAATAAAATATTTTGCCAATAATACTACCGAGTTTATAATGTGTGCATTGATGTAATCAGCTATGGTCAGATTACAGAATGATATAATTGTAAAATTTAGTTCAATGTTTTGGAAGACTTTTTTAGTTGACTTGCACAATGTACCTCGTCAACATCACAGTCATGTGGTTGATATTGATACGCGCCAGAAAACATATTTCAACAAACACGAGTATGAATAAATCAAATGTATATTGGGGTACATAAGATGAACAATGGGTAAATTACGTTATACGATTTAACAAATTTGATCTGATACTCAAAGTTTCCTTAACACATAAACAAAGTGTTATTAGTTCAGACCCTGTTCTTTAGTTGCAGCAATTGTACATACTTAATAACAGATGGATTATGGATTATCATAGTGGTAGGTTAATATATGCTGTGTGCATGGAATCGATCTATTTATTGTTTGTTTTTATTCTTATTTGTTTGAGTACAGTACAACAACTTTTGGGATGTTTAAATCTAAAATCTAAAAATGATCGTAAACATATCAAAATATATTAAATAATGTATTTAATATAGATGTAGAACGTGACAATAAATATCGTGCTCGATATCTCCCCTTTGATCGTGTCTTTCTTTTGCCTACCAGAGTAGCACTGATAAAGACACGCAGGTGCGCGTGACGTCACGCGTGAATTGGTCTATTTAAAGTAATGATGCAATTGACGCCCAACCAAGATGAGGTTATTCAAACTGAACATGTGTAGATCACGTTCCGGGATGTTCGCGCATCGGGCACTTCGTAATGTTTTAAAATAATGATCAATCTAGAAGCGTATTTAATTTGAGAAGCGTTTTCCGAAAATGTATTTATAATTCATGAAAAATGGACAAGTAATTTTTTCAATAAAAATTAAAGAGTCTGTAAGGGATATTGTACGCATTGGGTTAAAACAAATTGATACTTATTACAGGTAGGTTTCCATGTGTTTTAATCAATTATTTTTGCGCATTAGAATAAGTTTTTTTAATGTATTATTAATAATTGTAGTACTTTCGTTTATTCTGTAATCTCGTTCTGCTACGTGACCTATTTTGCTACTTATAATCTGTTTACGAATATACAATACTTTTCACGGTTGACACATGCTTATCAAAACATCGGGAGTAAATTAAAGAAGCAGACATTGTCACTTGTAGATTGGGCAATTAACACACCCAGTGGCCTTTTGTTCTGAAGTCACATGCCGACAATTCAGAAATTCACCGGCGATTGTCCTAGTAATAATACGATAATAATCTGTTATTTTAATAGGCTGATGTATTTTTGAAGTTTTTCGGATATTTTTTAAACATGATAATAATTCGCTTTAAAATAAAACAAAACACCGGTCAAACTGATTAATGGAATCATTGAATGAGAACATGTGTAATAATAAAGTTACAATAAACAGCATAATTATCTGGTGCATTTTGTATAAAATGCATTTCAAAAGGAAACATTATACCATTTATTACTGTAATCACATGCATCTGTTTTTACTAATGGAAGTAGATTTTCTGATTGTTAATAACTATTTTGGTGTTCCTGGCCAAAAAAGTCATAAAATTTAAATTGACCTCCTCGGGCTATTGAACATGTCTTCGGGCTATTCAAAATTCCATCGTATTAGCCCGAAGGGCTATTTGGCTAAAATATTTAGCGTGAAGACTGATTCGCGACGTAATAAAACCTTTAGTGACACAGATTTTTTGGTGCATTTGCCGGATGCATTTACTCTTAGCGATGACGTTCGAACTGTTCCGCATTATACAAAAGAGTATATAGAACCGCACAATACACATTCTATACCATATCTGTATACGCTTATTTTCAATCATGGCTTCGCACAATTGTAAATATTAGATTTAAAAAAAAAACACGAAAAATAGACGCTAAAGGATGAGTAACGATATCATCGATGTTTTCGAAACGCTCAGAATCTTCCAAAATTACTGCCGCGAGTAACCCTGAATAGACAGGCTCAGACGATACTCAGCAAAATGTAACAGCAACAGAAGTAATGCCATGGCCGTCAATCACACAATCGGCAACTGAATGCTCAGAGCCTTGTAAGAAAGTTGTAGTTCAATCGTCATTTAAAACATAAAAGTATGAAATGAAATACCCATGGCTCTATTTTAGCTCGGCCAAAAATGTTGCTGTAACTTGTGTTTGGGCAGTGTTTGTTCTGCATGTGTTTATAAAAAGAAAATTGTTTAACCACAGACTTATTTAAGCATGATTAATTCAAAAAAATTTCCCAAAATGAGCCGTTTCACGAAACAAAAATTCCCAAAATGGGCAATTTTGTCGATAAAAAATTCCCAATTTGGTCAGACTCCTTTTCCCAAAGTAGGCAGAAAAAACCCTGTGTATTGTGCTGTTTTGTACTGTTTGGGCAATCGGTCACTTGCCTTAAATAAGGACCAACTAATTGTTTATAATGAGAATTCAATACTGCTCCAGCGGCTGGAGTTTCACTTCTTTATATTGTTAAAACGCTCAATACACGCACGCTTTATATGCAAATGACGAGACGTACATGCTGCATTATTTTCGCGCTCTTTAATTGAGAAAAAGATTCGACACAAAATAAATTTGCACTGCTAGTTTGAAGCAAGATGATTTTATTGTTGCAGTAACATTTACATTCGGATGTATGTTTCGGATTAAGTGTGTTTCAGATTAAAAACGCATAACATCGACTTACGGGAATGGGTTTCGGATTACAAATTTAATTATTCCCATTTGAGATTTCAACAAATATTAACAGTTGCGTTATGAATTCAACGAAAATTTGTTTAAACACTTTACGAGTCGAATAAATGTTTTGACATAATTATGCATGAAATTCACGTTGTCCACGAGGATTACGGTCGGTTGCCATCATCAGTCTTCTAAGTAACTGGCTAAGATTTCTGTGGCAATTACATGTACGTCACGAGTCGACTGCATGATTTAACTGCAGGTATTGCCTGGCTACTGCTGACGCTCATACAAAGCGTGCGCTCTCATTGGCCAATATTGATTTCTAAGACAGCGAGGCTCGGCCTTTGGATGGGCTTTAGTTGGGTAATGTGACAAAGGATCGTAAATCGACTTTCAAAATTTTCGGCGAAGTCGATATTGCTTTGATCTTAAGCTGCAATAACTGTCAGCATACACTGATCGGAAAATTTCAGGCGCCCCGGGGACTCTTGATTTCGAAATTCAAGCGCCCCGCTGAGGGACCGTTAAATTGTCTGTGGAAAGCACTAAAATATCTTGCTTCATTCAAAATTTCGGACACATGTTCTTCTGAAAGGTTCTCCAAGGATGGAAATTTGGGGTTGCCCGTGAGCCCGGGGCAAGTAGATTTTTGCCTGGGCAACTCAATTTCAAAAGTTGGTAGTCCGGCTGGGCAACTAACTTTTTTTAAGCTTGAAACAATTCAGTGCAATGACAATTGAATACAAATTGGGGACCATGGATCAATTATGATTTAAATGATATTCATTTATTAATATTTATTATTAAGGCATAGGAAATGATTAAATTTAGGCTCATAATTATACATAATGCATTAAAAATGTGTCATGTGACCAATTTTATGTAATTATCTATTATTTTATTTAAAGAATGTAGTAGGTACACATGACACGAAATGTACATATATTTGGACTTGTTACGCTTTAGCTGGGCAATGAACATACTTAAGATGGTTGCCCGTGCTGGCAACCAATTGTAAAGTTAGTTCCCTTCTCTGTTCTCCTACTTTATACTGAACTGAATGAATATCAAATTTTAAGAAGTTAATTTTTTTTCACCAAACATGTGTCAAGATCATGCATACACACTTTACAGCCAAATACATACAATTGTTTTCTTCCGCTTCCCTTGATGTCCTCTTTTATAACCAATTCTGGCAGGACTTTTACAATCAGTTAGGTGTTTAAAAAAAATTAAAACAAATACATACTAATTAAATAACAGCATGTACCTGCTGTTGTTCGACAGGCGTATCCTCATCAAAGCTTCCGCTGTTGTTGTTAAGGTCCACCTCTTCATCTTGCAGTTCTAGTTGAATAGCTGGTTCAGTGCACTCAATCTGAAATGGTAAATGGGCTTTGGATTAGAAAAAAACATGAATTTGAAAAGGTATAAGGACTACAATAAGTAGTCTTTTTTGTCTAGGTAAATAACAGCTAGGGGCCACTATGGATTGAAGTTAAATGTAGCCAACATATTAGCCAACTTGATTTTTGTAACCAAAATTTTAAGAACTTTAGCCAAATTTTGCACAATCATTCCGGGCAACACAAATATGTTAAGTGTTTTACATTATGTATTACTTATTACATTTGTTGCAAAACATTATTCAAAAATGATACTGGTAGAAAACTTGTGGCTTCACAAAATAATATATCCGAGACAAACATGTATTTATTATACACCAACAACCAATTATGGAGATATTATACATTGTAAACAAAATGAGTATTCAATCAATATTGTTTCATTAATATACCTGCACAACATTTCAAAATAGACCCGGCAAATTTTGTGTTCTTAGTTGCAACAGAAGCAAAGCAAAACAATTCACTTGATTTTTGGTTTGCAAACATTTTGAACTCGACCGTCTTACAAGTAGATCTAAGCTGCCGTAAGCACCGCATAACAAACAAAATAAATATGAAAGAATATTAGATAAATAAATGAAGTTTTAACAAATTTCTACCATAGTCTGGACTGATTCAGAGGCAATCTGGGGCCGTCCTACTTCCAGCTCAGATGGCTCTGAATTATTTTGTTCCTCTTGTGATGGCACCATCTGCTGCTTAGCTTCTGTATGCTCATTAAGGATCTGAAACCGTTAATATATTCGGATCTCTATACAATTTTGTATGTTAGCATATACTATTTTTAACTGCATTTTTAACTTGTAATATGAACACTTTTAAAAACTAAATGCAAATAAAATTCTACATAAAAATTGTTTCCTTATACAACATTTTTTTTATGACATCATGCAAACAAGAGGGCCACGATGGCCCTGAATCGTTCACCTGACTCATTAAGATCAGATGAAAACTATGACCTCTATTGTCTACACAATGTTTTTCTATGATTTGACCTAGTGACCTAGTTCCTGACTCTAGATGACCCAAATACAATCCCAATCCAGATTTCATCAAGATAAACATTCTGACCACAGTTCATAAATATTGTATGAAAACTGTGACCTCTATTGTCAACACAAGGTTTTTCTATTTATTTGACCTAGATTTTTACCCCAGATGACCCAAATACAATCCCACCCAGATTTCATCAAGAATTCTGACCAAATTTCATAAAGGTTGGATGAAAACTGTGATCTCTAATGTCTACACAAGGTTTTTCTATTATTTGACCTAGTGACCTAGTTTTTGACCCCAGATGACCCAAATAAAATCCCAACCCAGATTTCATCAAGATAAACATTCTGACCAAATTTCATAAAGATTGGATGAAAACTGTGACCTCTATTGTCAACAGAAGGTTGTTCTATTATTTGACCTAGTGACCTTGTTTTTGACCCCAGATGACCCAAATACAATCCCAAACCGGATTTCATCAAGATAAACATTTTGACCAAATTTCATCAAGATTGGATGCAAACTGTGACCTCTACTGTCTACACAAACAAATTGTTGACAGACGGACGCACGGACACACGCAGGCACGCACAACGGACGCCGGACATCACACGATCACATAAGCTCACCGTGTCACTTCATGACAGGTGACCTAAAAATATGTGTCGGAGATGAACATGAACAGTTGTGGTTAAAATCCCATAGAAACAAGGGCTGTTTGTAAAACATGCATGCCCCCCTATATGGGCTATAAGTTGTAGTAGCAGCCATTGTGTGAATACGTTTTTTGTCACTGTGAATGGTGGTGGTGGTGGTGGTGGTGGTGGTGGTGGTGGTGTAGTAGTAGTAGTAGTAGTAGTAGTAGTAATAGTAGTTGTAGTAGTAGTAGTAGTAGTAGTAGTAGTAGTAGTAGTAGTAGTAGAAGTAGTAGTAGTAGTAGTAGTAGAAGTAGTAGTAAGTAGTAGAAGTAGTAGTAGAAGTAGTAGTAGTAGTAGTAGTAGTAGTAGTAGTAGTAGTAGTAGTAGTAGTAGTAGTAGTAGTAGTGGTAAAAGTAGTAGTAGTAGTGGCAGTAGTAGTAGAAGTAGTAATAGTAGACGTGGTGGTGGTGGTGGTGGTGGTGGTGGTGGTAGTAGTACTAGTAGTAGTAGTACTACTAGTAGTAGTAGTAGTAGTAGTAGTAGTAGTAGTAGTAGTAGTAGTAGTAGTAGTGGTAGTAGTAGTAGAAGTAGTAGTAGTAGTAGTAGTAGTAGAAGTAGTAGTAGTAGTAGTAGTAGTAGTAGTAGTAGTAGTAGTAGTAGTAGCAGTAGCAGTAGCAGTAGCAGCATTACAAGACCAAAACTTAAGAATGATCAAATGGGAAAAGGTAACATAGCACCAGCAGTAAATATGGGGCTCATTTACAGGTCAGATTTGGAATCTCTGCTGTAAATGAGATTTTGAATGAATTAAAGGGAGGCAAATCTGTAATAAAAAGAACATGCATAAACCGTAGTTGTTTCCCTTGTTTGAACCATGCTAAATCCTTACAAGTTTGGAAAGAATTGGATGAAAAATTTGGACTTTATTGCATAAACACCATTTTCTCAATTCAAGGGGAGGTAATTCTGTACTTCATGGACCACTAATGCTCATTTTTTGTAGGGTTCGTGTCCTCATTGATATAAAGACACTGTGCAAATTTGGAAAGGATCGGACAAAAAATGTGGAAGATTTTTGAAAGTTTTTACAAAATAGGCAAAAACGAATAAACATGCAAAGTTCAACGAGCTCCTGCGGCCATGTTTTTTGACGAATCAAATTTCTTTGAACAACTTTTTCAGGGGAGCCCTCAAAGGTCATCCCTGTGAAATTTTTTGAAAATCTGATGAGCGGTTTCTGACAAGAAGATTTTTTAAGGTTTTTACCATATATGGTCATGGCGGCCATCTTGGTTATGTGATCAAATTTTTTTTAACAATTCTTTTGTCCCATGACCTAGGGATGCTCCACATGAAATTTAGTTGAAATTGGCTCAATGGTTTAGTAGAAGAAGATGTTTACAAATTGTTTACAGACGGACGGACGCCGGACGCTGAGTGATCACAATAGCTCACCTCGAGCTATCGCTCAGGTGAGCTAAAAACAGACCGTTGAACTAGTGAACTATTTTAAATTATGAGAATGATTTATGTTTCATTATTATGGGCTTTAATGCAATTTCTACCATAAACAATATTTCAAAATAAGCATAACAAATAATTGAACCATTTTATCGATTGATTTTTATACAATTTTAATTTAGTAACAGCTATACAAAATTAAATAATTAATTTCTATTAACAAAGAACAAAAATAATACCAATATCAACAAGTGAAACCATAATAGCATTTACCCTCTGGACTTCTCTTTTCCTTGCAGTAGACCTTTGTACGTCTGAAACAACGTTACTTGTCCAAACATTCTCTCCAAACAGGGTCGGTTCTGCTTCTGGGTTCAGGGCAGGCTTACACGGCAAACCCAGCAACCACTTCGTTCTTGATGACGAAGAGAATGCGTCTAACGAGAAATGCATAGAGCAGACTACCTACCTGGGTCGTCGCCATCTTTGGCCCGTTCCACTCGGCTCTTGTGGTCTGAATTCCACGAATCCAGAGTCTTCTTTGGGCCATGTTCTTAGGAAAAGTATGGAGACTAACTTCATTACTCTTCCTATTGACGCATCTGCCAACACAGCAATTCGAATGGCTCATTTCACGTCCAAAAATCAAAAAAATGTCGACAAAGTATCTCGCGTTCGCTATCGTGTGTAATCAAAACAAAGAGGGAGTCCTTATAGTGACGTCACACAACCGTAACTTACGAATGAGACCGAGCGTGGCTGATGGCGAAAATCGATTGGCGAAAGTGCAATACCGGGCTCTGATTAGTCAGTAAAAATAGTCTTTTCAGACGTCACATTTCGATTATCTTACAAAAACTACTTCTTGCATATTGTCGCTGAAGTATACTTTAAAGATACAAATGAACACGGAATGTAAGTTGGTAGCATCAGAATGTCATTTTTTAATTTTTACCAAATATACAAGTGTTTTATATCATTGGGAAGATCTCATTGAGACAAACACAATGGTACCATTGGTTTTAAATTAGATCAAAACTGAAGGGAGTTATGGTCCTTTGAAAATTTGTGAAAATTAAAAGATAAGGGCGCATACATATCAAATTATTTTTCCAAGCAAATATACAGTCATCTCACACCATTGTAAAGATCTCAATAAATAATACAATTATTAATGTAATTTCAATGCATAAACACTCTATATAGAGTTGTTGCTATTTAAGACAATTTAATTATTTGCATGAATTGTGTATTATTGTAGTAAAAACGACACAACATACTCGCACAGTTATACATCAAGTGCAGTTTATTTGCAAACATATTATTATACAGCTTGCTTAGATATATAAATTATTAAAGTAATGCACTTATGAAAAAAATCTACAAGAAAACTTAAATCTAGTTTCCTTTACCAACAATGAAGAGAAAACAATCTGCATCTGAAGCTTTACGGTCAGCATTTATAACTAATTTACTTTGCCAACAATTCAATAAACAAAAACAACATGAACTTAAAACACTTAACAGCTTATTTGTACTTTGATCACATACTGATCAGTTATAGTAGGATCCCGCCTTGATAAGTACGTCTCCCTCTCTATAATCTTCACCAAGCTGAACTGAATCGACGGCCAGATCATCTGCATAAATAACATTAAACCAGGCAGGAAATCCGGGAACCTGAAAATTATCACATGTTTTCAGTATGTTTTATATCAATATAAAGTATGTTCATGAAAGCTGTATTAATAAATGTTATTTGTATAATATTGTATAAAATATGTTGTATAATGTTCATTTTTATTAATTAAGGTCGCAATGGTAAAGTGGGTATGGTGTCCACCATGCGAACGAGGTCCACCATGCGAACGCGAGGTCATTCTGAAGATCTTTTCAATGAATCCAAGTACTGGTTGTTCCCAGGAAACTGACTCAAGACTTTATACGTAAGGATTTTGATGCAATCAAGCTGAAATAAATTGGTTAAAAACTAACATGAATGGTGCATCTTCCAGTATCAAGACATGTTTGGCGTTGAATTTTCACACATAACAAGATGTGTTTGTGAAACACAATGTCCCCCTATATGACGTTTGACCTTGAAGGATGACCTTGACCTTGACCCTTCACCCCTCAAAATGTGCAGCTCCTTGAGATACACACGCATTTCAAATATAAAATTGCTAGCTTCAATATTGCATAAGTGACATTACATGAGCAATTTTGACCCATATATTTGACCTTGAAGGATGACCTTGACCTTTCACCACTGAAAATGTGCAGCTCCATGAGATACACATGCATGCCAAACATCAAGTTGCTATCTTCAATATTGCAAAAGTATTCATAAAATAAGCGATTTGGGCCAAATATATTTGACCCCTGACCTTGAAGGATGACCTTGACCTTTCACCACTCAAAATGTGCAGCTCCATGAGATACACATGCATGCCAAATATCAAGTTGCTATCTTCAATATTGCAAAAGTATTTATAAAATAAGCAATTTGGGCCACATATATTTGACCTCTGACCTTGAAAGATGACCTAGACCTTTCACCACTCAAAATGTGCAGCTCCATGAGATACACATGCATGCCTAATATCAAATTGCTATCTTCAATATTGCAAAAGTATTCATAAAATGAGCGATTTTGGCCACATATATTTGACCTCTGACCTTGAAGGATGACCTTGACCTTTCACCACTCAAAATGTGCAGCTTCATGAGATACATATGCATGTCAAATATGAAGTTGCTATCTTCAATATAGAAAAAGTTATTGCAAAATGTTAAAGTTAGCGCAAACCAACCAACAGACCAACCAACCAACCAACAGACAGGGCAAAAACAACATGTCCCCCACTACTATAGTGGGGGACATAAAAAAAAAAAAAAAAACATCAATTTAGATATTAAATTCAATACCCATACACATTTGTCATATACCTGTGATATAACTTTCCCTTGGTACCATTTCGCCTGCTCATCCTCAATCCATTTGTGCTCAATATTTTGGCCAACTAAAAAGTGTTCGCTCTCTTGTGGTGTTTCAAAGCTTTGGCCAATTAATGTAACAACATTTTCTTTTAATAATTCAACCGACAGTTGCTGTCGTTTTCCGTCAAACATTTTGGAAAAGGCATAAACATCTTTTTTGTCACATTTCTGTTTGAAAACATCTCTTCTAAATCTAAGTTGCGATTTCAATGCATTTTCCTTTTCTTTTATGCTTATAATTTCATTTAGTTCTTTTTCAACTTGACCTGGAGATTGCCACAGCCCAAAGAACAACATTTCATTTGTGTTTTTTTCAAGTTTTTGTACCCTATTCCTTTCTTGAGTTTCTTTTTTCCTAAAATCTTCTTCTTGCTTTTCAATTCTTTTTTTTAATATTGATTTAGCCCTTCTTTAAAACGTTGTCTTTCTTTTGATGCTTCTTTTCTGCTTTCTAATATGATTTGATTTATATTTTCATGTTCATGCAACCATTCATTGTTTTATTTAAAGAAAATGTTATTTGGGCCTCCAGAGCAAAGGTTGATATGTTGGGCTTTGCTGACAAAATGTGGTCAACAAGTGAAAAAACACGCTCCGGAAATTTGTTATGCTTGTCAACGCTTAACGTTTCATTTTGATTGAGGTTTTCATGTACACCGCCACGTAAATTATCACTGTATTGGTGTTTAATCAATTTGGCTAAAGCAGGAATTATCACAGACAATATCAAAACCACATTGTCATCATTTTCACTTGGTTTCAACAGTTTTTCAAGCACATTATCTGTTTCAACTTCAACCTCTTTAAATGGGAATATTTTTCCAGCAATAAAATCTTCTAGTTTAGTTACAATGCGATTCAAAAAAGTAAAAAGTTCAAGATATTTATTGTTCATTGCAGATATTGTGATTTCCTTGCTTTTTATGATTCGCCATAATGGGATTGTTATGAATTTTGAGATTAATCCTAGAGCTTTACATCCACTGACAACAAATGGTGTCTGCAAATCTTGTAAAACACTTTGTAAAAGACCATTTGCGCAGCTTGTTTTGCTTAAATACTCAATCATTTTATCTTTCAAAAAGTACACATGGCCAGCATTTGTAAACAAAATATTGAAACGATTTTCACGCAAAGGTTGTAGGGGCAAAGACAGCATATTATTTTCTTTTAAAAAGTTACTAATTAAAGTTTTGAATCCTTGGTAACAGCCATTTTTTTTATCTCCTCTGCGCGCAAAAGCTTTGCATGCTGTTAGAACAGTTTTAACAGTACCGGACTGACCTTGTTTTGAAAAACATATATTATAAATAGACATATACATCATTTTCAAAAAACTTCTCTCAACCTCATTCAAAGATTTTTGTGAAACATCGGCCATATGCACAAGGGTGTGCAGTCCACACAAAAAATTGTTCATGTGACTTAAAGCTTGTTGTGATTCTTCATTCATTGTTTCATAATTTTTATAAACTAATGGCAAAATTTAATTCCTATATTCCTTTAGTAAAGTATTAAATTTTGTTTCAGTTGCTGCCCTATCACTCATAGTATTTTTTATGTTTGTTAAAATTTTTGCAGAGATTACATCTTCAGTTTTACTAACTCAATCAATGTCTGAAAGAACTTCCTTACATGTTTCCAGAGTATCATGTGAAGATTTTGTTGCCATGTCTCGAAGACCCAACAGACGATAATTTCCCTCTGAATCCCTTGTACCAAACGCCCCCCATTTTTGCCCATATTTTGAAGCTTCTTCAGTGTGTAATGTCGTATTAATAGTGCCTGAAACTTCAGAAATTTGACGTATTGCAATTACGGAGCGTTCTATGGACCAATTATTAACTGTCCGTGATGTCAGCAACTTACTTGGCACTTTACCTAGCAACTGACAAACAGCTTTTATCACATTGGAGACATTTTCACATGAAACCTGAGAGTCTAATAGAGTATAAACACAAGCATGCAGTTCAGGTATACATGTATATGTATTACTTGTTTCATCAAAAAATTCAGCGTCCTGTAAGTTATTTAAATGTTTGATTTCAGATTTCAGTTCATTTATTTCTGTTTGAAGTTGTCTAATTTCTGTATCTTTACATTTAAGATCTGCTTTTAGGTTACAATTTTCAGCTTTTAAATCCTGATTTAAATTTTCAACATTACTTTTGTCACCTAGCTTTATTGTTTTTTCACGCCAATACATTTCAAGATTTGCAGTCCTTTTTAGATTTTTCTTATTACTTTCCAACTTAGCATCAGTTATGGCAATATTTTCATTTAGAACATCTTTCTGAAAAATTACTTCATCAAGTTCTTCTTTTAATTCATTATTTTTTACTTTCAAAATGGACACTTCTGATTCCAGTTTTTTTACTGACAGATTTGTAAACCACGGCTTCACTGGTAGAAGCAAATTGAGATGATGTTGGACAGTCATCGATCATATCAGTTATTGTGTCTGGGAACTGGTATTATAGGTCATTAAGAAATTGATCAAGATTGTACTTCCCCTTTACCCGGTGTTTGCTTTTGTTCAAATGCTGGAATTTCTGATACATTCTTGACAAATCTTTGTGCACAGTGTTAAAAGACGCTTTACAACTGATTTCTAGCAAATACTTGGCGGCTACATTCACTGACTGCTTTTTTATTAGATCAACTAAGTACTGATGACTTGGCTTATAGACCAATTCACGCGTGACGTCACGCGCACCTGCGTGTTTTTATCCGCGCCACTCTGGTAGGCAAAAGAAAGACACGATCAAAGAGGAGATATCGAGCATGATATTTATTGTCACGCTCTATATCTATATTAAATACATTATTTAATATATTTTGATATGTATACGATCATGTTTAGATTTTAGATTTAAACATCCCAAAAGTTGTTGTACTGTACTAAAACAAATAAGAATGAAAACAAACAATAAATAGACCGATTCCATGCACACAGCATATATTAACTTACCACTATGATAATCCATAATCCATCTGTTATTAAGTATGAACAATTGCTGCAACTAAAGAACAGGGTCTGAACTAATAACACTTTGTTTATGTGTTAAGGAATCTTTGAGTATCAGATCAAATTTGTTAAATCGTATAACGTAATTTACCAATTGTTCATCTTATGTACCCCAGTATACATTTGATTTATTCATACTCGTGTTTGTTAAAATGTGTTTTCTGGCGCGTATCAATATCAACCACATGACTGTGATGTTGACGAGGTACATTGTGCAAGTCAACTAAAAAAAGTCTTCCAAAACATTGAACTAAATTTTGCAATTATATCATTCTGTAATCTGACTAAAGCTGATTACATCAATGCACACATTATAAACTCGGTAGTATTATTGGCAAAATATTTTATTTTTAAATGCAAACAGGAAAAAAAACACACCATACATTGATTTTCTTGTGTCCTTTTAATAATATAATTTAACAAGAGAATAAATCGCGACTACACAAAATAAATTACATATATTGTATATTCGTTGTGCGCTTTTTATGCTCAATGGGTACACCTACCATAAAAAAAGTAAATATACTTTGTGACATAGTTTCACCTAGCTTAAAGCAACATGTATACACTTTTTCCCTTGTATATATATAAAATATAATATAATAAAATATATATCGAAATTGAAACTGTTTATAACATATTTTTCACACCATCCATAGTCTTTATATATGCTATGTACCATAACTTATATCGGGAAAAAAGACAACATGTATACTACTTTTGTGTATTTTTAAACATAATATTTTATGTACAAAATATATTATGTTGTCGATAGAAATAAAAAAGGAAATTACTAAAAAAAGTCTTGTCTGTTTGTCTAGGAAAACTAACACTTTGACACATTAAATAAATTAATTTAATTTAATTGGTTTGATTTGATTGTTTGCATCCATCTTAAAATCGTGTTAGCCTTTGTATTCCGGTGTTTAATTGCCCCCTTTGTTCGGCACAAGCCGATTATCTCGTTTTGATCAGATATTGTCCCTACTTAACTAACAGCAAAGTGTCATAAACTACAGCAGGGACCTATACAAACAATAGGTCCCTGACCACAGGTGGTATATGAAAGTTTGGTCATTAATCACAATTGATGATACCACCAAGTCTTCTCTTTCTAGTAGTATTGAGCAGTTATTTGGGGTTGAGTAATATACCGCTAAAGTTCAACTGTTCAATTAGATATGCTACATATCGTAAAAAAATATAAAGTAATTTGTCCAGTATATATAATTAGAAAATGTACGCTGTGAAGATACTAGCCTGTTTACCGGTAATTTATAACAAAACGTATTTAATAATTGGTAAATGTACATATAATCATTAAACGTATTTAGCGGGTACCGGTTCATTAAAACTACGTCATTCCGTTTAAAGATTGAATGTTACGGCCATGCACAAACGACATCATGAAAACAAGAAATTACGTATGACTACCGGGGTAAATAATATTTACGAAAAATAAAAAGCAATATAGATATATATTATAAAATGTAAGATATTTGTCACTCATATACACTAGTTAAGAAATTTCAATATACATGAATTCACAGGTTAATTTGCATCATGTGAAGTTGTGTTTTTCAGTTGTATGTTACGATTCATCTATAGTGTTATTCACCCGAAAAACAAATCATCCAATTTAAAAGAAAATGAACATTTAAATACTGTCATGCACTTCGCTTTTAATAGGGTTTTGTTGTACAGTGTCAGATTTTAATGCACCCCTGTTCTTTCACTCATATTTTTTTATCACACTTTCATACTCATATAATTGATAATTATAATAATATAATGGGGTGCATTATTATTTTTTGTAATTTTTGAAAACTTCTGCAAGAAATAAAACGGCTAATGCATAGCTTTGTTTTGTGAAATTGTCGGTGTTTAGTCTTCAGACCACATTTACCTTGATGCTAATGACTAACGAGTATATATTTTTTTATAGATAAGAATACATGTATTAATTAAACAATATTGACATTAAAAATGCAATATCTTTAATAGCATTTAGGTGTTATGATGTTGTTGTTAATGTTTTCGATATATTGACTAAACACGTGCCATTATCTATACGACATAATGTTTATCGTAACTGTACCCAGTGCTTTTGCCTACCAGCGCATCGCGCATGCGCGAAAATTCGGAATCAAAACAATAACAATGAATTGGTCTATACATAGTTCCCGAGATAATAGCAGGTGCGCGCTAACAGGAAGTGTCCGCCATTTTGTTTGGCAAAACACACAATCGCAATCGATAGCGCTATCTACATTTACATCTACATCAGATTAATTTTCGTGAATTGTCGTCTTTTTAGAAAAATACTGACTAAGTAGAAATTATTGAAAGCTTAAATGGCAGATAAGCAATCATTAAACTCGTACAAGGATCGCCTAGAAGAAAAGGAAAGGACCAGATACGAGGAAAAAATATCCTTGATAGGCGGAACAGATCCGTACGCTTTGAGTAAGGGCGATCTCGTCAGTGACAATAAATGTCTGCCATCAGTCACATACATTGACATTGTGAATTATTTTATTAACACTGAAAGCTTACAAATCTATGGAAGCAATCAACCAGTTGAGCTGTGGTTGGGTTCGTGACTTACAGAGCATGACTGTAAATAACAATGTTTTGGTGACTGCAAAGGTTAGTACAGTCTATGCAATTGTCCTGTTAATATATCTAGATCTAGCATCAAATATAAATTATATTAAATATGATTTTTTTTTAATTTAAGTAAATAGTTTTTACCTGAACAATCACATATGTAGTCATTACATAAAAGAAATTAAATGGGAAAAGATTCTGGCTTGAGGGGGTCCAGGAAATGATACCAGTGCCTTGATGGGCCTTGTCCGCTTCAAATGCAGGATCGAGGTTGTGGGATCGGTCCCTGGCCAAGGCATACCAATATTATGATAGTGGCCCACAAGCGAATACCATGTATGTCGCAATACATTTATAACTGTAACGGTATAGCTAATCAAACCTAATCTGTATTCTTACTTGTTATTTGTTTGTTACATTAATAAATGCTTCTGTATCTTTTAATTTAACTTCTTACAGAGTACATATTGTGAAGGTATACTGAAACCAATGAAATATATATAGGGATCAGTTTCTGTTTACCTCCTGGTGTTCTGTTTCTGTATATTATTATAGGTTATGAATTTTTGTTATATACATTTATTTCAATCTCTCTTATGTTCGACACTCCCAGCAGATGAACGCAACACCACTTCATCCCTGGGTCATCGCCAATAAAGACGGTATGGTAGAGGCAGCACATTGCGACTGCAAAGCTGGTCTCGGGGAGACTTGTAGCCATGTCGGAGCCTTGCTTTTCCACATAGAGTTCATACATCGCCTCATGTCCCGCAGAACTGTGACACAGGAAAAGGCTTACTGGTCCATGCCTTCAGCAGTCGACAAGGTGCCCTATGCTGAAATTCGGGGTATAGATTTCACTTCTGTGTCAACCAAGAAAAGGCGTCTTGACAGTGTTATTAATGGTATGTAAATATACTAACTATGAGTGGCGTTATACACCTTTATCAAGGCTTATCTTAACTAAAAGTCTGTAAGGAACACTTGCACTTTAGCTGCCCATATAATAATGAGCTGATAAGGGACGTAACTTTCTTAAAAAGTGATGTGTTTCCGGGGGCTGCAGCGACACACCCCTGCTTTGGCCTTGTACCAAAACTAGCTCATAACTGTGTATATGTATATACTAAATAATTATGAGCCGCCTCACTGGTAAAGGCACCGTAGGCAATCGCAATCAGTTCAGACCCAGGTCAGCCTGCACCAAAAAGTGCAGTCTGCTCAGGATCGTGACTGTTCGATATTCAAGTAAGTAATTCTCAAGATGTTAAACAAAAAGTTTTAATCTTTTTTGGAAGTATGTGTTATCCGGATCCAGACTGGTCACAATTATATTTAAGTCCTTTTTCTCATGTGGGCCGTGACATGGCACATATGTGTTTCATTGTACAATTGAATATCTTTGTACATTTTTTTTTATTGATGGGCACTTTTGTATTTCAGGTGAGGACGTTCAACAAGAGCGACAACCTTTGAAATAGCAATATGTACCTGAACCGACCGCACTAGAAAGGTGGGAGTTGTTGCGAGATTTGCATGCCGCAAACGCACGTTCCTCAGTTCTGTCTTGTCTGGATTCCAGGATGAATTTATTCCGCACATTCTTCAAGATGGAAATCTTCCTCAGCCCCTTGTGGATCTACGGGATGACAAGTATTTAGATATGTCCCCGGAAGCTCTTAGAGCGCACTGTATTGAGCTCAGTAGAACTTTAACAGTGACGGAAGAGCAGGCAACAAATGTCGAAAGGCTCACTCAAGACCAGAGCAAATGTAAGGAGTGGTTTGGCTTTCGGTTAGGAAGAATAACCGCTCCCATCATGAAATCTGTGTGTACAACAAGCAGCGAGAATCCTGCCTTATCAACTGTCTTGGCTGTATGCAGTACCAAGCACTTCAGATCAAAAGCCACTGACTATGGGTTTAAACAGGAAAACATTGCTCTGAAGGAATATGAAAAACGAATGAGGGCAGAACACGAGAACTTTACCATAACAAGATGTGGACTGTGTATCAACTCAGAGTACCCTTACATTGGTGCAAGCCCGGATGGTTTCGTGAAATGTGATTGCTGTGGTGAAGGTCTGGTTGAAATAAAGTGCCCTTTTACTGCAAAGGACCATGGCCTTGATAATATTCCATATCTATGTGATGGCAAGCTTAAGGACAATCACAAGTACGCGTACCAAGTACAGACACAGCTCCTTGTTACCGGAAAGGATTATTGCGATTTTGTTGTATGGTCTCCATCGGATATATTTGTTCAAAGGATTGAACCCGATTCTCAACTTTGTGATGAAATTGTAGAAAAATCTCAGGCTTTCTTCACTCATGCTGTTTTACCTGAACTGACAGGAAGTCTGATTTCCAGAGAAAGGTTGCACAAGCAAACTCCGCGGACAGGAACATTGTTTAGTGATGTGTCAGGGTTTTTTTTGGCCCGATTTTATAGCCGAAATTCGGCTATGTTCCCAATCCCAAAAAGTATACTTTTTTCCCAAAATGTGGCAAAAAAAATTCCCAATTTCCAAAAAAAATTATAAATTTTTTTTTTTTTTTTTTTTTTTTTTTAGAAAGAAGTGTCTTATGCGTATTTTATCTCAATTTTAATTCAATTACATCTAACAAAGTATTTTATGATATTCTTCTTTTAATTTTAATGATTATAAAGTGTTATATCAAATTTAGTATTTCCCTAATTAGTGGACTTTTCATGTGGAAAAAAGACTAATGAATTAATTTTCCCAATTTCATGAAAATGCCGATAAAATTCCCAATTCCAAAGCCATGGGCTATCTTCCCAAAAAGTGGTAAAAAAACCCTGTGTGTGCCCAAATGGTCCGCAAAGTGCTAATCAACATCCCAAAGCTGCTCAGCCCCTTTCCCCGGTGAAATTAAGTACCCAATCCATGTGTAATTCCTCTGTAGAAAGTGCCAAGGACATCAGTAAGTCCGACGGGGCTTCTCAAGCATTATGTGTTTGTGGTGATGTTGCAGATAAAAACACTGAATGTACTGTGAAATGTGCAAATGAAAACTGTCCACATGGTTTCCTGCATTTGAAATGCATTTCAATTAAAAGAAAACCCAAACCCCCTTATTACTGTCCATCGTGCAGACATACGATGTGGAAGTAATATCCACTTGTGATACTTAACTGTGATTGATACAGATACAAGTTATTGTTGAGGATGACCATTGATATTTAATCAGTTTTAGTTGCTTCCCACTTTATGGTAACTGTGATATAACAAATATTTGGTATGTGTTATTTATGCATGTAATTACTGGTATGATATCTTGAAAGCGCAGTCTGATCAGGATCCAAACTGTTTGCTATTCAGTCAGTAAAACAAAGATGTTAACCCAACAGTCTGGATTTTGATAAGACTGTTTTCAGAAGCAGGCTGATCTGGATCAAAACTGGTAGCATTTGCTATAAGGTCTCTTCCTGTGACACTGTATGTCATGATATGCACATGTATGCCTGTCTCTTCATTACTTAAATGCGCTTTTCTTGCAAAGCTAAGGCCACATCAAATTGATTACACGTTGTTGTTTTTTTAACAAATAGGTATTTTTTCTGAAGCAAGCAAAAAAAAGAAATTTAGTTTTAATAATTTTTATATTTATGCTATCAACAAGATTTATCCTTAGCTATATGTACAGATGCCAGAAATTCTATCCAAAATAAAGCAACAAATACTACATACATGTATAATTAAGAACATTCTTTTTTCCTTTTCGGAATAAATTAGAGCGAGTATCTTGTTATCAATTTGATGTTGCTGTCGTCTAATATATTATTCCTTTCATATAGCATGTGCTACTGTTTACCTACTGTTTACCTTAGTGCTATCAGCTTAGGGTTTGCATATTGAATGTTAAATAAATCTTGAATATTTTATGTTGTTGAATGATGTTACTTGTAAAGTATGCGTCCAGTCATATAAAATTAGTTGCGTACGGCGACTGTGACCGAGTTGGATTCAGAACCATTTCTGCCTCCACTTGAAAGCGTAGTATCGCTACTAGTCTGAGCAGGATCCAAACTGTTCGCCATTCAGTCAATAACAAAAAAAAATCACAGATCCAATCTGTTTGTTATTCAGTCAATAAAGCAAAGTACGGGCTGATCTGGATCCAAACTGGTCACAATCACCTAAAGGTCCATTTTCCTGTGATTCGACTCATAAAGTTCTGAAATGTCTCAAGCACTCCACAAGAAAAAATATGTTTATATATTTTATTTAGTGACAGAAATAAATAAATGTACAATACATAATCATTCTCATGTTACCACTAGTACGTATTAAAAACTGATTCAGGTCTCCGCATAACCAAGCCTGGCATTTCAAGATGGTGTTATTTTAAAAATTATTTTTGCATTCATTCAAAATTATACAATATATACACGTTAAAATCGAAATGCAATAAAAGATGAAGCATAATATTCTGTCACTTTAGACTTATTCTTATGATATCTAGACAGTAATATATATCAGGTAGCACATTCATTTCATATGATCCTTTAGATGTCACTTTCATGTTGTTTTGACAGTTACCTTCACAAAAAAACTTATTAATTGAACCCAACTACAGATTCATTCATGTTGGTTAACGCACAACAAACCGTAGCTATTTTATCAATTGCGGGAACACTTCCTTTTTCGTTCATGAAATAGTCTATGGGAAGTTTATCTTGCAAGATGGTATATATGTTGCGGACAAGACTTATGACTCTTTCAACATGGATTCTCACATGTGCAATTTTTCGAGTTGTTTCAACATCTATGGCTGACAACTGGGCCTTACCACGCATAAATGCTGGTATATTTATTTCCGCACAATGAACACCGACACTGTCTGCAATGTCAAAACCACGATCTGCTAAAACTAAATCACCTGGCAGAAGCTTGCCTAAAATACCACAACCTTCTGTCATACACTTGTCAGAGGCCTAGCCGCCTCACCCTGAAGAAAGAAATGAAATAGATCCTTGGGGTGTTATTCCAATCAAGAATTTAACAGTATTATTATGTTTGTTAAAGCTCCAGGTCTGAGCTCTTGCCATAAGTCCTTTGGGTCTTTGAATGAATATTTCAAAACAGTCAATTATGACAGCAGTTTTTTTTTGAGAAGTGTGTTCTGAATTCTATTGGCATTGTCTTCTGTAACTCCTCTCTCTCTGGCCAGTAAATCAAGTGTGTCAGTTGGATGTATAGAATGTGTATCATGACTAGAAAAATCCTAGACACGGTTGACATGGAGACACCAAACCTGTAAGCTAAGTCTTGCACCGGCATATTGAGCTTAAGGCGCATCAATGTCATTAATAGTCTTTCAAATGTCCCAAAGCCTATATTTTTTGTACAGATGAATGGAGTTACTATGTTAAGCACTATCATAAGGACGCGGAAGTTTGGCAGACCTGTATAGTATTTAACCTTTTCATTGTCATGTTCAAAACTTTCCTTTGACAGCTGATGTGCTTGCAATTCAGCTTTCCGCTGCATGTTCTCAGAGATCAGTCTTTGTATTTCACTATCTACCTGACTCTGTGTTACTCGTGGAGTAGATGGGCTCTCCGGAAGTTCACTTTCGACAGATATATTGGGGGGCTTGGAAGGACTCTCAGAGGCAAGCAGCAAGGCTGTGAATGCTTCATGACTGTCAGAGGTAAGCGGCACCGCTGTGAATATTTCATGAATCTCAGGCGATTCAGACTGTAACTCAATAAGTGCTCTGGCCACATGCTGCTTCTCTCGAACCTCATCCCTATCCAACTTCCTCTGGTATCTGAAATTAAACAGCATACTAATAATAACATGTACTTAAAGGGATCTTTTCATGCATTTTCAGATCAAACCACATTTATCATACATGTAAAGTGTACCTTTTTTTGTTAGTTTCTATCTTCTTCTCTTTCTTCAAAGATTTACTTGGTGTCAAGTCTTCTCCAAGAAGTAGTGTTGGGGCCCAATCAGGATTGGATCTTTCATACATACTAGATGGTTTTCCTGAAAAACAGAATGTCATTAAAATTAAACTATATATCAAATAAGCATTTGAGATGTTAATATTCTGAGTGCATTGTCATAGAAAAAATGTACACTTGTTCAGAGTCAGATCTATGCAAAGAAATATGCATTGACTGCACTTTACCGCTGCACGAGGCCTGAGCTAGCCTAACAATAACAATAACAGCCAAACATATCTATAAATAGAAAGCTCAGGCTTTAACTTTTAAAATAGAACATCAATATATCCATTTCAATTACTGTTTATAAAGTGATCGGAGCAGATTTTCGAGTATTTTGTCAGCGCATCTTTCCGGTTGATATTTGCCAGCCACAGTCGGCGCCGATCTGCGCTCAAAGTTTTCGTGAAATCGCCTTCATTTTCTCTGACAGTTGGAATTGAATAGAAACCTCGTCGTACTGAATTATCTGCTCGATTGCAGCAATCTTTAACCCAACATGACACACCCATATTTTACTAAAAATAGATGAATTCGTCATCCGTAGTAGGTCAAGCGTTAGTGGCGGTGTAAAAAGTACCAGGATGTGTGATGTCACATAAAAACTATGTATTAGCTGCATCAATGTTGATTGATGTACCTGAAAAATCAATTTATTGATACAAAGCAATACTTACTGGATGTTTAATACCATGAACTGATATACGCATACTCCATAGATGTCAACTGGTGAACTGCCAACCTCAACTGGAACTGTCAACCTGTAAAGAACAACAATATAAACAAACTTTAACAAAGAAAAACAAAAGGTCGAAAGAAATAAATTTAAATATGTGAACTGAACAAAATAAAACACAAATTGTTGACACATTTGACATGCAAGTATGCACATGCAGCATAAAAAATGACACAAACATTTGACAATCAGTATGAAAATTGCAGACTCAACGTAAAAGTCATCAGACATCAATTTATTATTAAAATTTATAATAAATCATTTATTTACATAGTAAAAACATTACAAAATAAAAATATGTGTATTATTCTACTATAATAACCTCGTGAATATGTTACATAATACCATTTTGAAGTGAATATTTAAGGGAATATATCATTGTTGTTGACATATCCGAATTCAAAAACACATTTCCGGAGAAATTCGGATGATGACTTGTTGTTGTTTTTTATCGAGTGCACCGGGATTGTCTCCCATATGGCCATCGCCCCCAGAAAGACGTGTTAGTTGGTTACGGGGGATAGTGCAAGATACAGAAGACACCCCATTCCAGAGGTGACCCTGGGTCTTTTAGTGCCCGGTGTATAGCACCTAGTACACTGCACCTCGGTTTAACGTCTCATGCGAAAGACGAGTTAGTAGGTTAGGTGCAGCGGGGGATCGAACCAGCGATCTCTGGATTGTGAAGCCAGTGTGTTACAACTAGACCACGGATCCGCTACGGATGATGACTTCCGGTTTAGTTATGTTAACGACCCTAGTTAATAACCTTAAAAATTCCCGCGCAATGACATGCGCAGCGGAAAAGAACTTTTTCTTCTTTTTGTTTCGTATAGAAAAATGGTAACTTTCTTCATTTCCGTAAAAATATCAATGCCACAACGAAGTCAAAGGGCAAAAGTACCTATTTTTCCACCAACCAAAACCTATTTTTACGATTTAAATCGAGTTAATATTATTATTTTTCAACTTTTTTATCAACGCTAGGTGCGCACGGAAGCAGACTATCGACTGACGTCACAGGCTTTCCCAGGAATTTTAAATCTCGTTGTTTAGTATTCTGTAGTGCGTTCAGTTACAGCGAACGTTCGCTATAGTTCGCGAACGGTCGCGAACGTTCGCTACTGACCGCTCGGTTCGCCGCGAACGTTCGCGAACCGAAGCGAACCCTCTTGGGAGGTAGTTCGCTAGCGAAACCAAGATGGCGGACAAATAAATACGTTGTATTTGTTCAGTGTAACTTCGATATTGTTTCCTTTTTTTTTTGTAGTACAAAAATGAATTGAACAATAAACAAAGTGTATATGAGGTTATGGGGATTCCGATAATGACGTCGCGTTTGCGCATCCTCAAATTTTGGCCGTCAACACTGCGGCCATTCTGCTTTTGTTTGCGTTTGATGATCCGCATCGTGATAAGATTTCGATCATATTTGAAACCCTTTTAAGAACAACAAAATACTCAGAAATTGAAATTCTTTCAGATTAAATAGAATCCAATGAATGAACACAAATAAGGACGAAAACAAACAACAAATTGATTGATTTTATGTAATCAACATAAAGAAACTATTTGAACCTATATGTCCGTAAAAACTGACCTTGTTGGAGATTAACTAAATCCTTCTGATACATGTAAATGTTTTTATTTAATTGTTCACACCAATTTTGACACTCCTTATTTCAGCATGTTTAACCACCCATTGTTTAATTGCCCCTTCATCACAAACCGATTATCTCGATATGATCGGATACTGTCCAGACAATAACTAAGAAAACAGGGTGTCATAAACCTAGGGACCTATATTTGTATGGGGTCTTTAACCACATGTGTCTGGTCATTAAACACAATTTATGATACCTCCGTGTCATCTCTTGGCATATTAAGCCAAACACTTAACAGTTGCTTTAATAAAACATTTGAACATATTTAAAAAATAGGCGTACATTTGTCCGAAATGGATTAACAGGAACTATTAAGTATGTATATTAACCAGTTTAAACATAACACTAAAGTGTTTTATAATGAAATACATTTAAAATATTGTAGAAATTTACTGCTACACAATTATCGTATTTAACGGGTACCTGCAAATGTAAACTCCGATGTTATAACGTGTAAAGATCGTGCGTTTTTGCAGTGTTCGAAACATCATCTTGAAAACAAGCAATCGCGTTTGATCATAATACGGATATAAAATACTTGGGTAAAATAAATGTATAGATTATGGTATAATAAAATGCCAGATTTGTATCCCTCATTATCACTACAATAAGTTTTCAATATAGATGTGCATTCAAAGACAGTTCAATTCGCAAAATATGCAGGTGTTTTTTTCCATTTGAATGCTAAAATTTATTAATATTTTCATTAAATGTAAACGAAACGAAAATTCATTCAATGTAAAAGAAAATAACAACTACATTTGAAGATTGTAATGTATTGCGCTATTTTAGGGCTTTGTTTTATAACTGATTCAATGTACCTCTTACACTAAATTTCGATCGCTAATGAAAAATAACACTATCGCATCCACACCACTTATAATTATAATCAAATTATTATAGGTTTTATTATTTTTGAAATATCTGTTAGATAAGTACTTTCTGTGTTATTAGCGATTTCCGCCATCAACATCGCAATCAGGTTACAATATACTAAATCTTTTTGGAGTGCAATGCTATACTCTCTAAAAACATGAACATCATTTATTTGAAGACACGGTTCTCTGTAGGGTCACTTGCCATGACTTTATTTTAGTATATTTCTGTGTGCATGTGGCAGGGAAAACATTGTTGTTTACTAGAAATTCACTCTTTTATCTGAAGATTGGAGACTACATAAGACTTTGACAGATGGCGGGAAACCCTCATGAACTGGATAGAAGCCGGTAAATAGATGGCCGTAAAACAGTGACTTTTGATTCGTGGCGAGTTCTTTCTTACATGTCGCGTGACCTATCTTTTTTATTGCTTAAATCAATTCGGCTTGGAATGCTCTTCGAAAAAAGGTATGGTTATGAGGGTCTCTATGCGCAAAAGTTTGACTTTATTTTTCGTTTAAGTTATTGCATTTACATTGAATTTGTGTAGGAAATCTCTTACTATATTGTAACCATCAGTTTTCTGGGAGCCGCCATCTTGAAACGTTCGCGCCGAACTTATCGTTCAATAAGACCGAATCGCAAACGAACAATCATTGGCGAACGTTCACTGTAACTGAACGCACTACTGGTACCCTGTTTGTAGTGAAAGGGGAAGGAACTCCAGTATTGTTGTCAAAGTGACATCATGTCCGGTATCTTCCGGAACAAGAAAAACCACTCTGGATCAGCAGACGATTTATTTCATAAATCAATCTCTGGGTTAATAGTCGCCATCTTTCGAACAACTTTCTAAGTACAACAACAACAATAACAGTAGAAGACAATTTTAATTGCGAAAAGTTTTAAAATTGAGTACATGTGTCACGGTTGTTGAGTGGAATAGTGTTATTTTCAACTGTGTACGAAGCATGTGAACTGGTAGTGGAATAACCGAATTGTTGGTGGAAATGGAATTTAGAAATATATCTAATAATTCATCATCGTGTAGAATAATCATCAGCAGCATTTCTGTGGAACATTGCACTATTAAAAAAACAAGTGTTTCATAGATATGGTGCTTTTGACATAGTTCACTAACCATCAAGACTGAAATGATTCATGCACACAGCAGGGGTGTCAATTGTCCCAAATTTGAAATCCGGAAAATTAGGCCGTAGGATGAAGGGAAGAGAGGGCGCAACCCCCCTAGCCCTAGCTTATTGTTCTTTTTTATAGTCTTTCTAGGTGCAATTTCTGGTGAGTACAATGGGAAATATTATAAACCAAACCATCCGTAACACCGCAGGTGTATTTGTCATTCTAAACAAATGATATTAAGAACTTCGAAATTAAATTAAAATCGACAAACCAGCGTATCCGAAAACGACTGTCCGAAAACATGTTGCGATACATCATTGCAAATGAAATAAAATATGCATAGCGTTTGACTGCAGAAAATGAAAACCAGTAACCAGTAACCAAGCAAATACGCAGTCAATATATAATTTGATTAACATATTGTTTTAAAATATGATATTGCAGTGCTTTACTTAGCCAGTTACTGCTCTCGTCAGTGCCAGTCGCTTACCAATCAGAAATCAATAAATAAAATCGGTACCAGGCGCAAATGTCCGGAATGCCGATGATGCTATAACAATATTCGTTCTGAAATGATCCCGCACTAAAAGAATTTTGTCCCTACCCCCACCAGCCTTAAACAAACTCATCGGATTAACATTCACCTCAAAATCAACCCTGGACGGCTCAAATCCGGATTTCCGGAATAATCCGGAAAATTGACACCCCTGACACAGGTAAAGTAAATAATTGATTTTGTGCAGAATGTTTATTTTTTACAAATTATTATTTAATTTGACCAATTTATTTTAGATTGATTGCACTGAAACTCAAAGTCTAAAGCTTAGTAAGACACTTAAGCCAGTTTTCTGACAAGAAACAATACTTGTTCAGAGTATAGCAGGCTCATGCGGCCTCTGGTTTATTAATTTGGCCTCGGCCTTTAACCTGGGTCGCTTTGATTTCAGGTGTTTAGCCCCCATATCAACAAGGCTCTCGACCCTATATGTATTTATTCATATTGTTTAAAGATTTTGAGAACCCTCACTCGGTGCCAGTGGGGATAAAACAGGGACCTTCTTATAGCTAGATGAATGCATCAAATATGCCAGCAACACTTTATAATCAATAACTTTATAATTGATGATTCTGTTCTTTTAACTACATTACTAATTTACCAAAACAATGTGAAACACATTTTTATGCCCCCAAAGGAGGGCATATTGTGATCGCACTGTCCGTCTGTCTATCCGTCACACTTTGCATTTAGGTTTCGAAAAAATGCTCATAACTTCTATGTCGCTTCAGATGTAACATTCATATTTGGTATGCATGTGTATATGGACAAGGCCTTCCCATACACACACAAATTTTTACCCCTTTGACCTTGAACTTAGGGTCGGCTTTTAGGTTTTGAAAAATGCTCATAACTTCTAAATAAAGCGTTTATCGGGGGCGTATGTCATCCTACAGAGACAGCTCTTGTTTTTGCTACTGTCCTCTGCACAAACCATGATATATATGCATATATGCATCCAACCAAATCAGTAAAACTATTTGTCACTTAATTACAGTAAACTTATTGCATGTTAACTTTTCACCAATATATATATATACATGTATATATAATTATATGTAACAGATCTTGAAAAAAACTCACATCAAACTTCAAATTGTTTTAGTAAATTATAGGCTTTAATTGGTATTGTGACATTGACACCACTCATGCATGCGACTATACAATTATACAACTATGGAGCACATTATTTATAAGAAATTCCAATACATCAACATATCGTCTCAGATTTAAGGCAGATAATCTAGTGCTTTTTTGCTGCCATTTTTACTATTACACATTTTTTCATTTTATGTTATGATGCATTGATCTTGTTTCTAAATTAACCAAGCAATCATGTTAAACTTTTGAAGAAAGATGTTGTCTGATAAATATAGAAAATATAATCACTACAAAGTGAACAAAATTCAGTTGAATACTGTGACCAACAAAGATTTGCCAAAGAGCAATTCAGATCATGATTTAAATTAAATACAAGTAATATGAAAGTCTGCCTATTGGATCCCAGTTAAGACTTATTTGTCAAATCTGCACATTAATTTTCCCTTAGCCATGTAGAATTGGGGACTAAATACCATCAAGTCATGTAAAAAGGAGCAGGGTATAGCACGCTGTTATTGATCTCTTGAGCTTTCACATGAATTTTACGGGTTATTTTCATACAACAAATGATATTATGTAGTGTAATGATAAAGCATTATGAGCACAAATTATATCTCTTACTAGTGGTGCAAAAATCATTTAAGTGTCACATTTCAAAAGAAAATTTATATAAAAAGGTATTACTAATTGTTAAAACGTTATAAAAGGTTATTTCAATTCACTAAAGCATTTAATTACAAGAACAAGTGCATTTTATGTCCATTACAATACATGTAACAGTATTGGCATTGTATTTATCTGCATTTGATGTGCATTTAATACACTTAAAAATGCAGACAAGACACACTTCTAACAGAAACAAATGTATTTTTTTCTGCATTTTTCCAGCATTAATACTCTTCAAGTGTATTTTTTATCATCCCAAATACACTTTACCAGGAAAAAAGTATGTTAAAATGCATTTTTAGTTTGTTTTCAGTATATTTTCAAATGCATTAAGACACTCTTTTCTTTTGCAAAAAATGTTGAACAAAAACTTGAAAATATTTAATATACTAAAGTGTAGTAATAATTAAAGTTTTGTATGAGCATCAAAAACAGTGTCAAATTCATACCAGTGCCTATTTAGTAGCAGTAGGCCTTATATGGTCTACTTGTGGTAGAAATAATGCATTTTGTATAATACAACATACATAAATTAAAAAATATAGCTGCCCATACAGTTCAATACAATGTTCAATTAACTACACTATGCAAAGTTGAAATATGACATCAAGCTTGGAATAATCTTTTCAATAATGAATAATATGCTGTTTTAATTTATAAGTGAAATAAACACTTGCATATAAAAACTGATTTTAAATCAAAACTAAATGTTTAATTTATGTTTAATTTGATTTTTAGCTCCACTGGCTAAAGGTCCTGTGTCCATCGTGCATCCATGCATAAACTTTTCCTTTAAACATCTTCTCCTAAACTACTGGTCCAATTCTGATGAAATTTCTTAGGAATGTTCCTGGGGTGTACCTCTTTCAAATTTGTTCAAATTATGCCCCTGGGGTCAAATTTGACTCTGCCCTGGGGGTCACAAAATTGAAAATTTGCTTAAATAAGGCCTATTTTGTGAAAACTTTCAAAATCTCCCGTCCATTACCATTGGGCCTAGGGCTATCAAATTTGGTATGTAGAGACATCTTATAGTCCTCTACCAAATTTGTTCAAATTATACCCCTGGGGTCAAATTTGACCCTGCCCCGGGGGTCACAAAATTGAACATATGCTTATATAGGGTATATTTTGTGAAAACTTTACAAATCTTCTCGTCCATAACCATTGGGACTAGGGCTACCAAATTTGGTATGTAGTGGCATCTTATAGTCCTCTACCAAGTTTGTTCAAATTATGCCCCTGGGGTCAAGTTTGACCCTGCCCTGAGGGTCACAAAATTGAACATATGCTTATATAAGGCCTATTTTGTGAAAACTTCAAAAAATTTCTTGTCACTAACAATCCGGCCAAGGGCTATCAAATTTGGTATATAGTGACATCTAATAGTCCTCCACCAAATTTGTTCAAATTTAATCCCTAGGGTCAAATTTGACCCTGCCCCAGGGGTCACAAAATTGAACATATGCTTATATAATGCCTATTTTGTGATAACTTAAAAAAAATCTTGTCCATAACCATTAGGCCTAGGGCTACACAATTTGGTATGTAGTGACATTGTATAGTCCTCTACTTAGTTTGTTCAAATTATGCCCCAGGGTTCAAATTTGACCCTGCCCCGGGGGCCACAAAATCAATTATATGCTTATATAGTGCCTATTTTGTGAAAATTTTAAAACTCTTCTTGTCCTTAACCATAAGGCATAGGGCTACCAAATTTGGTATGTAGTGACATGTTATAGTTCTCTACCAAGTTTGTTCAAATTATGCCCCTTGGGTCAAATTTGACCCTGCCCGGGGTCACAAAACTGAACATACGCTTATATGGGGCCTATTTTGTGAAAACTTTAAAAATCTTGTTGTCCATAACCATTGGGCCTAGGGCTACCAAATTTGGTATGTAGTGACATCTAATAAACCTCTACCAAATTTGTTCAAATAATGCCTCTTGGGTAAACTTTGACCCTGCCCCGGGGGGTCACAAAATTGAATAAATGCTTTTAAAGCGCCTATTTTGTGAAATCTTTAAAAATCTTCTTGTCGAAAACCATTTGGACTATGGCTACCAATTTTGGTATGCAGTAACATCTTTTAGTCCTCTACCAAGTTTGTTCAAATTATGCCCTTTGGGTCAAATTTGATCCTGACCCGCATGTCACAAAATTTAACATTATATACGCTTATATCTTGCTTTTTTTTGTGAAAACTTTAAAAATATTCTTGTCCTTAACTCTAGGACCTAGGGCTACCACATTTTGTATGTAGTGAGATATAGTAGTCCTCTACAAAGTTTTCTCAAATTATGCCCCTGGGGTTAAATTTGACCCAGCCAAGAAGGTCACAAAAGTGTACATGTGCTTAAATAGGGCCTATATTTAAGTATTTGCACATGCAGAGAAATATGTTTCAGCCTTTTTTCAGCAGTGGAGTGATACAGGGCCATCATGGCCCTCTTGTTTAAATACTCAAAAAATGAAACCGTGTTCATGCTTGCATGAACACAGTTTATAAATGCTGTCAGAATTATAAAATATGCAATTACTATAAATACAAATGCCAGGGAAAAGTGCTTTTTGTACTAAAAAATTCCAATGAATATTACAATAATACATTCTGAATACTTTACTATGTAATTAACAGTTTTTGTCTGAGAAAATCACTAAATTTTATATATTTATTCAAATTCACATAAATCATATTTCAAAAACACATCATTACTTCAAATCCTTTCACACAATACTGAAAAAAAAGCACAGTTTCTGATTGTTATTGATTCTTTATTAATTTATACATGTACCATTTTTTAATCTTGATGCATCCTCAATTGTATAATGCACATCTTAATCTGTTTTAACAATTACAATATAAAGATTAAGGCTGACTCAGTAAAATAATAATCCATGATTTCTGCAGTACTTGCAGACAAAATAGAAATACTGCTGTGATATTATCTATCTATCTAATGGGATATTAATTTGGCTTCAATAGAAAAAAATCAAAGCATACACATGTATAAAATGTGTATGTATATATGAGTTAAACTTAAATTGATTGACCATCGATAAAAAGATATTATAATATATGTATGTATATATATATCCTTGTTAAACAAAAAATTAAATATGTATGTTTCTATTACATCATTTAGGACTTTTATTTTCAGACAAAGTAGAGTGAAGCTTAAAACAGTATCCAATTGTAACAGTCAATTTTTGGAAAATCAACCTTATAATTATTTTCTGTGTTGGCCAATGTCATAATTGGTATAAAATGTATATTGAACTGGAAGTTTTCTTTATTTTAAATGATAACATTTGCTTGGTCAGCCATAATTGTCACAATCAAGTGGTCTTTTTACACTGTAGTTTTCTCACTGACTATGGGTTTGTTCCGAGAATGAGCCACACAAAGTATCGTTGGGGAGATGAGTTGTCAATTTTATGTTTATCAGTCTTTCATAATCCAGTATACCTGTAAAAAGGGAATTTGTAACTAATAATCACACAATATACACAATTAAAATTGTTTGCATTTAGATTTATTTAGTACTGCACATTAATCATTTTCCAAAAATATGTAGCAACATTACATTATATAATGCTGCAATACTAAAGTAATTTACTAATTAAAGGTCGCTGATGTGTAATGGATGTGGTGTCCACCTAATGATCTGGAGGTCACTGGTTTGATCCCCAGTGTGGGAGCATTCTTAAGAAATCTCCAAGAGACACCCAAGTACTGGTTCTAGGCCCAGGAAACGAACTCAAGAGCATTTCACATACATGTACGTAGTTAGTACTTTAAATTTAATCAAACTAAAAATGGGTTAAAACTAACAACTGAAACCCTTATTAATACATTTTATTTTGAATCGAGCAAATGTGCAAATTCATTAAAAATAATGAGTAAAATTTAAAAATTCTACTTTAAAGTAATCATGATAATTTAGATCATTTTCAGAATATTTAATGATGATAATGATACAATTATATATTCCCTAAATGATAAAAATAAAACATGTAATGTTAATTTATGAAAAAAACGTTTTAATTTTATCAATATCATGGTAATTACAACTAGATACAGGCAATTAGATCAGAAACGTGCATTAATTATATTAACCCATTCATGCCTAGCGTCCTGAAAAAAGGACATTGCAAACAGCGTAGACCCAGATGAGACGCCGCATAATGTGGCGTCTCATCTGGGTCTGCGCTGTTTGCTTAAAGAAATTTCTGTAAGAAATATTCTAAATATAGAAATAAATATACCAGACACCCCTACTTTTGGAAATAAATTGATCCAATTTAGAAGGATGGGAGAGTCCACTGGGCATAAATGGGTTAATGAACAACCCAGACATTTGTAGTGATTTATGGTCACTATTTGATTAACGTTCTATACATAACCTGTCATAAAGGGTATTTTTTAGCCAGTACTACAATCGGCAATATAGTCTGTATTGTATACATATTCCAACGTCTATTATCGATTCGCTTCCTCAAACTGAACAAATATTTAATGTTTACATCGCAAAACGTAATGCATCCAGTTTCACTTTCGGTTTGGTTGGTTTTGTAAACACCGTAATTTCATCTTAAAAATTGGATGATAGGGTGATTAAATAATAATGGAAAAGTAAATCACTTGGATAATAGGTCAAAATGCAACACAAATTAACGTTAATAGTGCTCTTAATATCAAAGTTTCGGTAAAAAGTTTGGCGCTAGTTCAACGCGCATCGTATACAGCCTCATAACAATAGACTGACAACCTTTTGGGTAGTAAAGTAGTAATACAAGGCAATATGGCGACCGTCAATCTGAACGCATCGGACAGTGGGCTACACCACACCGTCTCTCTGATGTACGTAGGCGGCCGTCATATTGGATTTGGAACTACTTTTGAAAACAAGATGGCGGCCCCAACCATTCAAACACCATGTAAACAAGATAAAATAAAATGCGTCTTTTGTAGCTCGTCAGTATTAAGATTGCATTGTTTAAATAATAATAAATGTAGATCTGCAAATTCTCACAATATATTAACAAACTTGATAAAAGTAAAAGATGCCAGTATTGACATTGAGATCATATTAAATCATATTAAATCATCTGTTTCTGTGCTGTGATTGTATTGACTATATTACAAATTTAAATACAAAAACTGAACTCCTATATGAAAATGTGAGGCAAATCATTCAAAATGTCAAACGAACGAAGCGCGGCCTCCTTTCTCCAAGACAAAAGGTCTCTGACCAGATACTGTTGTCAGTGGAGAAGCTGAAACAACTAAAATTGACAGGTAATTGTAATGTATAAGAGTACTATAGATTACACTGTATTCAAAAATGCGTTGTCAGTCATGTTCCCTGTAGACTGACAAGAAAATCTGAAGCAAATTTATCTGTTGTTCATAAATAATCCTTTAAGTCATGTACAGATGCATCAATAGAAACATACTACAACGTAAAAGTTTTATACAATAAAAATTATTCATAACAGTTTAGCAATATAGTATTTAGCAATTTTAGAAATTTATTTGCTTTAACTTTGTTTTACTGACAATGATTTGTTCAGACTGACAAATTCTGTCAGACCAAATGACTGACAGGTATTTAAAGTTGTCATGAACACTGCAAAAAAACAACAATGATTATAAAGAAACAAAGAACTAATAAACAGTTTTATTGTTGGCTCTTAATCTTTTGTCTGGCGACGCATCTGACTTGCAGAGTTTTATTCATTAAAGCATCGCAAGTTAAAATAGTTGCATTTTTAAAATACAAATATAAATTAATGTTGTCACTAAAAGTAGATTAGATTGCACTTACACATGTAATAATATCAGCATTTATTTAAATAACATAAAATGATGCAGCTGAATAATTATCTTGATCTACTCTTAATAGACAATACACAAGTTACAACCTCTATTTTGTATTATTTTTTTTTACTTTCACCTTTAAAATTTATTTTTCAGACCAAAATTTGTTAAGCATCTGGCCTTGACTTTATTTATAGGCGCATACCTTATTCCATGACACTTGTCCTATGCCAATCATCTTTTAAGAAAAAAAAGTCCAATATCATTCCTTGAAAATTGAATGCTACAGTGTAGCATATATGTATATGTAACCAAGTTCAAACAAGAATATTACTATGATAATACCATTATTCCCTTCAACGAGCATCAGAGCAATCCTTATTTATAATAAAAGACTTATTGGAAAATAAATATAAAAAAAGTGTTCTATTTATTACTAGAGACTTTGCAGTAATCACAGAGGTGTTTCATTTTCAAATCAAACAAACTTTGTTGTTAAGATAGCCAGGCATTAAATACATGTTCCTGTGCAGAAAAATAACTGATAATGAGTTTCATCCACTAAGACACATAATCTTCCAACTTTTATAAATTAATAATCTGTAGACATTAAAAGTTATTCCTAATCAAGTGTACAATATAAAGAAGTGAAACTCCGGCTGCTGGAGTAGTATTGTATTCTCATTATATACAATTAGTTGGTCCTTGATTTCTATTAAAGACTGCATTGTATGATTATAAATTATGTATTAGTCTTAATTAATAGAAGCTTTGTATTTGATTAAGTACATGACCAACATTTGGGCAAATCTTCATGGTTTCTGCTAATTATTGACTGATTTACTTTTCATGCTTTACATTTATTTCATATTTCAAGATATATATCTTTATACCCAAATCAAAACAGTAGATTTTACACCATTTAATTTCCGGTACTGTCAGTACACATTAACACGGTGGATATTTGATGCTGTTTATTTTTTTAATGATTTAAATTAACTTACATACATATATTATAAACTTACTGCTTACTGTTTGTGTATTCTAATAGTCAGAGATACAGAACATTCAGTATGCTTTATGCTTTACAATGTACCATGTTATTGGCTTGTTGATATCATGTATATTTAACTAACATTTTGATGATTTGTTTTATGAAACTTAAAAACAGAATCATCATCACTCAGCACTGGTGACAAAAGAAGCAGAAAACGAATTTCATTTGGAGATGAGCATGGCTATGCAAAACATTCTGTTGAAGAACTCAATGAGAATGAGAATTTTCAAACTGATGCAGAAAACATTGTTAAAAATCCTGAGATTTCTGAAAATTTAACACTTATTGAGAATCAAATGAACTCAGTTGCAAATAAACATAGTGTTTTGTTTCCAAGTGGGTCAAAAACTATGACGGATAAACATTTGTTCAATAGGGCTGTCATTGAATTTAGTAAGACTTGCCCTTTACTTTTTCAGTCATTGTTAATAGCCTTCAGTAAAATTCAAGACCCTGTTTCAAAAATTGCAACACTGGCAACAGTATATGGTATGATATTACACAGCCGAAACAACAAAGTTTCTGGTATACAACGATTGTTCTCAATAGTTGCTCTTGCATACAGTGCAGATAATAGGGTACATGTTAAAATGTTGAAAAATTGTTAATGAATGTTGATATGACCAAGGGTAAGAGTTGGCAATTTTGCATTAAAATTTTAAAAGTTATAATGATGATGTAATTTCTTTTTTTGCATACTATAACAAATCTATTCAAAAAAAAAAAAAAAAACTAAGGAAGAACAGTTAAAAATGCTTAGAACTTTTACCCTTGCAACATGTAGAAAGTTTACTGCATGTGTCTGCATTCCACCCATTTGTTATAATGTTAAAAACATTATACAATGCCTCATTTAACTCTTTCAGTGCGGGAACCGAATTTTGAAGGACTTTGCAAACAGTTTGGATCCAGATGAGACGCCACAGAACATGGCGTCTCATCAGGATCCAAACTGTTTGCTATTCTGATAGTATTCTTTGAAAAAAAAATCGAAGAAAATGCTAATTTTAGAAATTCAGCAGACTACATTTTAGCAGACGACAAATTTCCCAGCATGCAAAGGGTTATTCAATAAAAAAGTAGAACATCCTGCATGCATTTCATTAAAAAAAAGAAGTGGAGTTTTTATCCTTTGATATAGAACAGCTTTTTGGAAAGAAATTCTTCACATGTATTGAATTATGCATATAGCAAACTCTGTATATTATACTATTTCTATTGCATGAAGTTGTTTTTGTTTTAAAATCTTTGTTTTTAGCTCGACTATATATATATATGTACATATAGTGGAGCTTTCCTACTCATCCCCCCTCTCCAACCCTCCACCAAAAAGAATTTATTTTTGAAACATGTAAAAAAAACACAAATATTTATTTCATATTTGAAGGACCATCCCACCCAAGCTATTGCTATCAAACTTGAATTCAGAAATAAAATCTTATTACTTTGTTTTATGTCTTACAAATGTTTAATAGCTTGTGGAAAACATACCTGAACTCAGAATCGTCTATAAAGTACAACTAATTTAAAACATAAGCGATCAATATGTTTCAATTATGGCCCTCTTCCACTTAGAATATGACTATATTATCTTGACATTATTGAATATAAACAATTTCCCCATGATAGCTTACATTATACTGTCAAGCTATCGAATTGTCGAGCGCGCTGTCTCCTGACAGCTCTTGTTATGTTTTATTATGTTGCAGTTTTAGCTCAACGTGGAATAATAATTATGCTCATGGAGAGCTTTAAGGATACTGTTTTGTCTGTCATCTGTCTGTCAGTGCCATTATCTTTTTACCAACCTCTCCTCCTTAACTGCTACCCAGAATTTATTGAAACCTCACAGGAATGATCCTGGGATGACTCTCTCACAAAGTTTTTTAAATTGTTCTGTCTGCTGCATAAGTTGGTCAACAGAGCTAAAAATATATTTTAAAAATCAAAACTTTTTTTTTTCTCTTACTCCTCAAGGCCTAGAGCTTGGATGTTTGGCATGAAACATGGTGTAGTAGGTCTCCACAAAGATTGGATCAAAACTGGGATCAAAATAAGCCCGCCCTGGTTGTTAATGTTTTTCCTGCATGTATATATCAACAATTTCAAGATCTTCCATGAAACTGCAAGGCTTAGAGCCTAGATATTTGGCATGAAACACTATCTGGTAGATGTCTACCATGATTGTTCAAATTATGACTGTGATGTCAAAATTAGCTCCGCCCTGGTGGCCAAAATGTTTTCCTCATATTTATACTGTAAAATCCTCAAACATTTCCTTCTCAAAAGAAACTTAAAGTCCTAGGGCTTTCTGCCAGTGAGACTTAAACTTTATATTGCATTAATTTATTCAGGTTAGCGACACAGGCCCTCTGGGGCCTCTTGTTAAAGTTCTTGTAGACTAGTTTTCCTGAAGAAATATCATGAACTTTATCAGGTTGTTCACTTGGGGGTTTGAATATTTATGTTTTAAAGATACTATTATTTGTAACTTAAAAAAATAAATTAGAAGTGTCAGGCAAAATTTAAGTGTCAAAGAATTAAAGGTTTTTAATTCTAATGAATACATGTAGTTTAAGAGAAATTATTATAATTTGCATATAAAAATAAATTGTAATGTTTCCTTATGTTAATATACATAATTTCTCTAAATAGCTTTACAAACCCTGTACTTATGTTACAACATTAAAACATTAATAGCTCATTAAGACTCATTCACTTAATTCACTAATACATTATTCTTGTACATTCATAAATATTAGCTGTTTGCATACTGTATTATCCATACCCTTGTGTTTATGATAATGTGATGATGCATAATCTATATCATATTAGAAACATTTTATGTGTTTCATCAACAGTTAAAACAGTAACAACATTACAGAGGCATATCGAAGCTATTTACCTAAAAAGCAGATATTCAAAAACACAATGCCCCAGTTACAGGAATACAAAATCACGAGGAACAATACTTTATTGACAAACTCATTTTAGAAATATATCTAAAACTTCACAAAAGATTATTCCCAATAATGTCCAAATTGAGCTTGAACTTATGCCCCACAGTGAATTTTTTACACAGATGTTTTGTTATTATTGTGTCTATTATTGTCAGTGAGCATGCATATAGCAGTATGCTAAAGTACATTTCATTCACAAGTATTTTACTGCTTACTGGGATTTTCTTGTGTCCGCGACAAGTGATCAGTGGACAACTTTTTACAATTCTTAAAATACAAATTTTTCAGATATGTTTGAAATTAAGCAAACGTATAGTCAATACTTTTTAATCAATACTTTTTTCTGCAAATATGATACAGAATTAGCTGTCAATATATATGCCCCTTTAATGTTAAAAAATATATCTGTATTAGTTTTGCTTTTTAACAATCTGAATGCATATTTTCAGTTGCTGACAAAGCTGAACACTGTCCATCTTACACTGACAGAGCACTCAAAGAGAAACCTCATCAATCTATATGGAGAAGAGGCTGAAGAGAGAATTCTCAAAGCTGTGTCAGCAGGAAATGATGGAAAATTAAATGGAGACAACTTGGATATTCGGTAGTTTTAATTTCTTTCTTTAAATTTAATATCATATAACTCATACTTTGTATAAAAAAAGAGTATATATTTTTATCCATTTACAAATATTATCAGTTACCTTTACATTTAACATAATAATGTATTGTTGAGTTTTTATACAAAATAAAATAATATCTCAATGTCAATATCATTTGACAACATTCAACCAAAAACGTATTGACTGAAAAATATAGGCATTGTAATGTATAGTATCTAGTTATATATAGGTTCATTAACATTTATAATTAATACACAAATTCTTGTTCCACAGAGTTCAAACCAATGATGTCAGATTATCATCAAAGGACAAGGATTACCACTTCTTTGCATCAGACTTCACAATAGATAGGGTGAACTTGACAGGTCTGAGTAAAGTGACTCCAAGTAAAGAAAACATTAACTTGTCAGTCAAAGACTTTGTTCCAAGCCAAGAGGAGTACACATACTTTACAGACTCACTTAAACTCCTTATAGCCAGAGATCTTCTGAAATTAAATGGTTTCAAATGGATGAAAGGTGTTGTTCCGTTTTTCATATTCCTCACGATTTTGAAGAAGACATGGCTAAAAAATCCAAGATATTTGTTCTTCCTGTCAGTCTAAACAACGAATCATCTTATCAAGACTGTATTCACATAATGGATGAATATGAACAGTACATCAACAGATGGTACTCGAAAACTGGAAGAGGTATTTTGTTATATTTAATTTAATTTATGTGCTATAGATATATATGTTACCTGTCAAGATTCATGAACACCTTGTACATGTAGTTTTTACTTTTTTAAGTCAGTGTTGTTTCTTTTTCATTAAAAAACTGCATTTTGTTGTTAAAAGGAAATTTGTTTTAAACATCAGTCTATTATAATAGTATTAAGGAAATTGCATTAATTTATACATATATGAATACTGGTATGTGTTATTATAAACTAGGAGCAGAGCTGTCTGCATTAAGGGTGCCTGTCGGTGGAGATCAGTTGACACGCGTAAGACTTGAGGGAGCAAAGTCATTGAGAGCTGGAGCCCACACTACTTCAGAACGATTTGATCATCTTGATCCAGTCATTATTGAGATGTTCCACACACTACAAGATTATCTTGAAGTATGTCCTGTTCACTATTCTTGTTTTGTGTCTTTTAAGGATTATGAATATTATTAGAAGAAATGTAAAAAATATGTGAATGAAATGTTTATTTCGCTTTTGAAATATCTCTTGTGTTTGCTCTTTTAACTTAATTATTTTTATGTACATAATTACAGAAGCTGTGTAAGAAATTTTTGGACTTTGGCAAGGCAAGAGACCCAGGCACACTAGCCAACCTGAAGATAGCAATTCAAAGGGTTAATGTGAATGGGAATGTAAAAAGCCGTTTTAAGGTAATTTAAAAAATTCATGAGTAACATTAAGAAACAATTTGTTTCCACGAATAACACTAAGAAACAGATTAAATGGACATGCTATTGTGAAAAAAAAGAAGATATATTATAAGATTTAATTTTGGGAACAAACAAGTAACCCAATTTGAATATTTTTTAGGCTCATGAGGACTTCATTATCACATGTGGTACCAGTTACCTGTATTCATACATCTTATCAAAGTTCAACATGGAGACCCTGGAGGACTTCCCCAAACACCCTGCTATCAAAGAGTCCATCAATATGTGGACGGTCGAACCAAAACGCAAGGTCTTCAACAAGATAATGGACGAGGTTTTGTCTGACCTTTTCATTCCGTTTGAGGTTGAGGTAAATACTGCATTTTCTTCATATTTTTTTCATATAACAAACACCCATTGCTGATATTTTTAAGGCAAGACTTTGCCGACTATTTTGGTATTTTAAGCTGACACATATCACACAAATATGAAAAAGATTTAATTGAAGCTTGCCAAACTGTTTGGCTCCTTCGCAGATAATTCAAAACATTTATGTAACATTTTTACTGTATTACGGCTACAAAAATAATGTCTTTTTAATAATGCCTGTTTATGTTAATAGCACTTCAAACATAAATTATATTTCATTGTTTTTTTTACTGTTTACATGTATAGAGGTATTGGTTTGCACTGAGTTTTATTTTTGCATAAGACTTGATCTTCTTTTTTTTATAGTTTCATCCATTCATATCAAGCCACCCTTAGAACATGTTTTCTTTTCCTTAAATTGAGTGTCATTTATCTGCTAATTTTCTTCAAGGAACCGGATGAAAGAGTCACCATCACAGTCCAGAACCAGAAGTTTGAAGTTGCTGTTGAACATAGTGCAATGTTAAAAATACCCTTAATCATAAACAATGCCAGGTACACAGTAGCTGTGTCAACAACTGACATCAGGAAAGGTGTAACAGTGCAAGTTGGTGGTGTTGCCCTCAATCTGAAGTCGTCACATGAAGACGGAGACAACACATTGAAAACATATGCAGTAAATTTTCTTCAGTGGTATTTTTCTGTCATACAAATGAAAGATGCCATAAGAGAAGGGGATATGAGACGTGTAAACATTACACTTAAACATATGGTACCATTCTTCTACAGTCATTCTGTTTTGTCCAAGTACATGGTTGAATGCATTGACTATATTTTGAAAACGGAGCACACTCTATCACCATACATGTCCCTGAAAGTTCGTGCAGCAACTTTTGTGAATCCAAAAGGAAGAAAAGGAAAAAACAAAGCTGCAGATATGCAGAAAGAAAATGAAGTAAAATACCTGAAAAACCTCATCCGTTCTTTAGGTGCAAACAAAACAGAAAAATCTATTGTAGGTATCACTAAAGCCGGCCCAGTCATGCTAGAAATTGCAGAAAATTTTGATGAAATGACTGGATCAAAAACAGTGAAAACCACTCACAAATTGAAAAGCAAAGAGATTGACATTGAAGTTCTGACCAATAAACTCGTGGGTTTACGATTATGGGATCAGGATAAACCAAGTATGTTGCCGACTCGCTTTCAAAGTCTCCCTTTGCATTTGATCGCAAAGTGTTCAAAACAACTGTCATGTCTAAAATACAGAGACTGTTAATGGATGTTCCAACTGTTGAGAATGATGAAGATGAGTAGATGTGTGATTATAATTGTCTCTCTTAAAGGGTGCGCAGGACATTTGTTATTCCCATTCCACTGATTGTAAACATTAAAGAGATTCATCTTCAGGCATTCATCAGTTAGCAAACATTGAAGAGATTCATCTTCAGTCATGAATCACTTGATTTTGAAAATCCATTCACTTTTCAAATTATTTTGCACAATCATGTTTATTTTGCAATATTTGATACTTTTGTATTGTACAGTACATAAAAATTAGCTTCCTGTGTTAAAGATTTAATTTTTGAGGGAAAAAAATACATGGTCAGATGAATTAAATATTTTGAATCTTGGCAATTTAACGTTTAAGTGTGTTTGACTGGAATTTGGCTTATTCAACTTTTGAAGCAGAACAACTTCAAAATAATATGTAAGACTGTTGTGTACTTCAAGAAAATATTTGTTGAAATAACATTTTTTCAATATTTTCTAACATTGTGTTAAGTATGATTACTTTTACAGACAATTATGAATGAATATCATCCCAAGACAACACTTTTAGAACATTATTATGCCCCCCGGATTGAATGATCGGGGGCATATTGTTTTTGGCCAGTCTGTCACTTTTGAAATATTGAACATAGCAACTTGATATTTGGCATGCATGTGTATCTCATGAAGCTGCACATTTTGAGTGGTGAAAGGTGAAGGTCATCCTTCAAGGTCAAAGGTAAATTTAAAAAAAGCGGCCCATAAGGGGGCATTGTGTTTCTGACAAACACATCTCTGTTTAAGGATACGTTCACATATAGCGCGTTTTCTTCTTCATTATACTCCCACAGTCAAAGTTTAGGGGGGTATATAGGAGTGAAATTTTGTCAGTATGTCAGTCCATATATCAACCTTTGGGTCAATCACGCTATAATCTTTGTATATACTGCTTATTACTGTTGCTGTTAGAACGTAAAATAAATGGTGATGTGCTTAAAATCACCAAACATGTAAATAAGTTTTTCTTATTTTGTGAAGACAACGTGCAAAATATTCTGTGTCAATGCGGCATGTGGTGGTATTTGTCATGTCTGTGACAAAGCTCTAGTTCCATTTTGTTTTCTGTTAGGATCATTTTCTACATAGACAGAAGCTAGTACACATGTCAATTGAAAAGAAAACGAATTGTAATTAGTAAATTAAGAAATAGTAAACCCCACTGAGGGTCATATGGCTTCAGTCCATATACAGTTTGTGACTGCCTGGCTGGTCACTATAATGCAATTGGGACCAAAGTGGAGTTTAATATGTCTTATATTACACTGAAGAGGTTTCCCTGCACCACTGTACAGTGTTGTATGATTGTTTATGGAATAGAACCTAAATATACAAATTAAATCCCGAAGTTTGTAGCCCTGCAGTACATCTGCAATGTTGTAATAAATATAATTTTAGAATAGAAATACTGGTTCTTTTAGATTTGAATAATGTTGTTTTCACTTCAAGAAACAACTTATTGGCTTTCTAAACATTTATTTACATTTGAATATTTTGTAAGTTATGACAACTAATGTTTAACAATAACAGAAATAAATATTTTATTATTTTACTCCTCAGAGATATTAGTCCTTCTATATCTATATTTTTGGTTAATTTAATGCAAATTGAGTGGTCCATATACTCTCAAGTTTCATTATGGCATTTTACAGACTGAAACCGGTTATATACATGTAGATATAGAAGGACCATTATCTCTGAGGTGTAATATTGTTATATATACATAACAATTTGTAATTATATACATTATAATGATGGATTTTAACAGTTTTTATATCTCATTGGAACAAATATACTTATTTAGTTAAAATGTTACTAATATAAATAATGTATTTTAGGTCTTGACAACTCATGCAAATTATGAATGATAACACTTTTACAGTTACACAAGTGAATACATGAATATATACCTATGTCCGTATTTTTTTGGTTTCAATGGTTTATATTTTATGCTCAATAAAACAATTTGAATATCCTTGTATCTTGTTTCCTGTTTTCTCTTAACAAGAGGGCCAAGATGGCCCCAGTTCGCTCACCTGAGAGGAGCCGGTTCATTCAATCTTTACCAAACCTCAAACTTGACCTAGATATTGTCCAGACAAACATCCTGGTCAAGTTTCATCATTATTGAACCAAAACTCAGGCATATGGAGTGTTTTTGTAAGATTTGACCTGGTGACCTATATTTTGAGTTGACCCCCCCCCCCCCAACTTACCAAACATCAAACTTTGCTTACAAAAATAAATATGACCAAGATTTATAAAATCTGAAACAAAATTGTGACCTCTAGAGTGTTAACAAGGATTTTGTATAATATAATGAAAATTTGGACAATCTAAGGGCAATAATTATGGCATTAATTATGTGATATATATAAAACCAATTTTTGTACCAAGTTTCATGATGATTGGGCAAAAAAAGGGATTTCGAGAGTGTTCACAAGCTTGTTTTCCTATATAAATATAAGAAAACTGCCCCCCCCCACCCTGCAGCCATGTTATTCAACTGACCGGAACCATTTTCGAACTCAACCCTCATATCAAGGAAAGAAATTTTTTGACCAAATTTCATGAAAATTGGGCCAAAAATGTGACTCTTTCTAGAGTGTTCACATGTTTCACTATATACATATAGAGATAAATGCCCCGCCCAATGGCGGCCTTGTTTGTTCACCGATCTGGACCATTTTCGAACTCGTCCGAGATATCAATAAAACCAATGTTTTGACCAACTTTCATGATGATTGGGCGAAAATTGTGACTTATAGAGTGTTTACAAGGTTTCTCTATAGCCAAACAAGGAATACTGCCCCACTGGCGGCCATGATTTTCAACATACCGGAACCACTTTTGAACTCGACCAACATATCATTATGGCAAACATTTTGACAAAGTAACATGAAGATTGGGCATGAAATGTGACTTCAACAGTGTTTACAAGGGTTTTCTTTTTTTTGACCTAGTGACCTAGTTTTTGACCTAGCATGACCCAGTTTCGAACTTGATCGAGATATCATTAAGACAAATCTTCTGACCAAGTTTCATGAAGATCCAACATGAAATGTGACCTATAGTGTTTACAAACCAAATGTGGACGACGGACAGACGCAAGACAGACGAAGACCGGTCACAAAAGCTCATCTGACCAATCAGGTGAGCTAAAAAGATATATGATTGGCACAAATTACCAAAGATGGCAGAAAATTATAATTAATATTTTTTGTTCGAATGACAAAGTACAAAAAGTATGCAACTATTAACATGAAGCATTCATTTGTCTATTGTCATGCAAGGAGCATTGCAGCAAGCATCAACTTAACCTGTGTTTCTGAGATTTGTAGAAAAAAGGCAAATCATTGATAACAAGAGTGCCAAACTGTCACAAGATACGCCCGTTTGAAGGTTTTGGACAACTTGATAACTTTACCATGACCCATATTTGAACTTGACCTACATATCATCTAGACACAACTTCTGACCAAATTTGGTGAAGATCAGATGAAAACTACTTCAATTAGAGAGCGGACACCATGCTTAATGCTTGAAATGCACTAAGTGACCTCGTGATCTAGTTTTTGACCCGACATGACCCATATTTGAACTTGACCTAGATATTGTCTAGACACAACTTCTGACCAAATGTGGTGAAGATCGGATGAAAACTACTTCAATTAGAGAGCCGACACCATGCTAAATGCTTGAAATGCACTAAGTGACCCCGTTACCTAGTTTTTGACCCGGCATGACCCATATTCGAACTTGACCTAGACATTGTCCAGATACAACTTCTGACCAAGTTTGGTGAAGATTGGAAAAAAACTAATTCAATTAGAGAGCGGACACCATGCTTAATGCTTGAAATGCACTAAGTGACCCTGTGACCTAGTTTTTGACCCGGCATAACCCATATTCGAACTTGGCCTAGATATCAACTAGATGCAACTGCTGACCAAGTTTGGTGAAGATCGGATGAATACAATTTGAATTAGAGTCCGGACAAAGTAAAATGCACTAATTGACCCTTTGACCTAGTTTTTGACCCAGCATGACCCATATTCGGACTTGACCTAGATATCAACTAGATGCAACTACTGACCAAGTTTGGTGAAGATCGGATGAATACAATTTGAATTAGAGTCCGGACAAAGTGGCGCCGTTGAAAATGCACTAATTGACCCTATGACCTAGTTTTTGACCCGGCATGACCCATATTCGAACTTGGCCTAGATATCAACTAGATGCAACTGCTGACCAAGTTTGGTGAAGATCGGATGAATACAATTTGAAATAGAGTCCGGACAAAGTGGCCCCTTTGAAAATGCACTTATTGACCCTATGACCTAGTTTTTGACCCGGCATGACCCATATTCGAACTTGGCCTAGATATCAACTAGATGCAACTGCTGACCAAGTTTGGTGAAGATCGGATGAATACAATTTGAATTAGAGTCCGGACAAAGTGGCGCCGTTGAAAATGCACTTATTGACCCTATGACCTAGTTTTTGACCCGGCATGACCCATATTCGAACTTGGCCTATATATCAACTAGATGCAACTGCTGACCAAGTTTGGTGAAGATCGGATGAATACAATTTGAAATAGAGTCCGGACAAAGTGGCCCCTTTGAAAATGCACTTATTGACCCTATGACCTAGTTTTTGACCCGGCATGACCCATATTCGAACTTGGCCTAGATATCAACTAGATGCAACTGCTGACCAAGTTTGGTGAAGATCGGATGAATACAATTTGAATTAGAGTCCGGACAAAGTGATGCCTTCCGCCCGCCGCCCGCCGCCAAGGGGTTTCACATAATACGTCCCGTATTTTATACGGGCGTATAAAAAGGACACAGATATATCACAACAGCTTGCACTGGAAGTGAACTTTTTTCACCAAACATATCCAATTCAAAACAATACCATAAGTGGATTGTTTCCACAGACATGTACAAGGAAGACTGACAAAAAAGTTTTTGTTTTACAGGCCTTTTTTTCTTTAGTCAGATGTAGTTGAAGAGTATGGTTTAAAAGCTTCAAATCTCAAGTTATAACAATAATTATTTTACCCACATTATCTCGTAAACCGTTTAGGCCAATTTGGTAAAACTAGACAGGAACATTCCTGGTACATGTATGAAGCTTATTCAAACCACAAGGTCTAGAGCATAGATATTTGGCAAGAGTATAATGGTAAAGAGCACATTTCTAGTGGAACTCTACCAAGGTTGTTCAAATTATGCACAGTGGTCAAAATAAGCCACACCCTAAGGAATGATGTATTAAACTTACTTGTTTAAAGTAAAAACTAAAAGAATCTCCAAAACCACTTAATTATATTTTGCCATCAAACATCGTCTAGCAGACCTCCACCATGTTTGTTCAAATGTTATGCCACTGGGGTCAAATTTAGCTCCGCTCAGGGGTAAAAATTTCCGTATATGTTTAAAGAAAAAAAGATATCTCTGAAACCACAAGGTCAAGAGCATAAATTTTTGGCTCGAAACTTTGTCAAGTAGACCACTATGAAGATTGTTGAAATAAAAGCCCCGAATTATAAATTAGTCCAGCCCTGGGGGTGGCCAATGCATTTTCCATATATGTATATGGTAAACACTTCAAACATGTCTTCTTCAAAACCGTGAAAGACCTTGAGTATAGATATTTGACATGAAACATTTTCTAGTGAACCTCTACCGAAATTTTTAAATTACATCCATATAAGAATATGGTAAAAGCCTCCATAATTCAGGGATTTCACAGATTTAAAAAAAACCAGCACTCAACATGACCCAAGGCTTCAAAATTTCAGGGGTCAAAATGAAAATGATTGGGGTCAATATACTCAAGTATCTTGAAATTTGTTCCTTTACGAGTGTTTACTATTTTGTAAAATCTTATTTATATGTATCATGGTGAAAAGCATTTTTTGTAGCATACATCTCATTTCTTGACTTTTAAAAAGTTGGATTATGAAAAACAAATGTCTCAAAATGATGCAAGGCTATTGTTTTGCTGGAGTCAAAAATGAGAAATTGCAATTTGCTTGCATCAAAACGCAGGATTTTGCTTCGATTGAAATTCCTGTAAATGTAGAATAAAGTGCTAATGAAGATGCCTGTCAGTGCATTGTATTCAGGTTTGCAATCTATAATGGTGACAATTAAAAAAAAAAGTACTATCAATTTGCTTTGAATTTTTCTCTACAATTCTTACAACAGTTTTCTTTTGTTCCACTATACAAAACATTGTCAAACCCAAAATATTTCACCAACTGAAGTCGAAGACATGTTTCAGTGTTTTGACAAAAATCAACCATTTCTTTGGTCATTCCTTTTCTATTAGATGCAATATCACTATTATTAAAAAATAGCACAGCTGAGGACTGTTGTCCGGTACGGCCTGCCCTTCCTATTTCTTGCAGATAGTTTTCAAGACAAACTGGAGGCCTCATATGCATAACTCTCTCAACAGAAGGAGCATTTAACCCCATTCCCAAGGCCACTGTTGCCAAAATGAGGCGTGTGGTTGGAGTTCTTTTACACAGGTCTGTAATAATATGCTTTTTCATGTCTGCTGTGTAATCAGTATGAAATTGCGCAAACAATTTTCCTTTAATGTACTGTTCAATACTTGATAACAATAGCCCAGCACCTCAAGATTTTCAATATAAGCTATTGTTAATGGGAATTTTTCCATTTTATTGTCCAGTTCATGAGCTAAAGGTTCAATAAAGGAATTATATTACTCCACTTTCCTAATATTTGGAGGTCTATTCCTTACATCAATGAAGATGTTTGGCCGGTCTGGATTAACAGCAACAACAGTAACATTTTTATACATTAGCGACTGTGCTAGGGTATTAATACTTTCTGGTTTAGCTGTTGCTGTTAGGGCCACATGGGCAATCTGTGGGTGTAGGCAGGTCAATTCTCCCAACCTTTCAAATTTAGGTCTAAATTCTGGTCCCCTGCAACGAGATATATTTATTTATGTAATTTACAATGCTGTACTTTCTGCGTATGAATGCATGATTTACCAAGCACTTTGATGGCCTTGTTGTTTTAAATGCCTGCAGTTTGAAACAAATACATCAATATCATGACTTCATAAGTTTAATATATTTCTTCACAAATCATGAACATTTATATAAACACTTTGACAGCAATTATCAGATTCTGACACATATTTTACCACAATTGTGCAGGGCTCGCGCTGTCGTTCGCCACTTGAGCCATTTGCGAAAATATTGAGAATTTGGCTCAAGAAAAATCTGATTTGCGAAAATGCTAAAATCTCGTAAAATTTCATTAAAACAGCCGCCATTTTAACCCGAAACTGGTTTTCTATATTTTTCTCTATGTTTCAATGAAAGTATTCGCAATTTGAAATGTGAACGAAAACCGGTCTGCACCTGTATCAAGACATCGTTTGACCTTATTGTTATTGAAGTGCACATGGTAGCTGGCCAATCAAAACTGAGCTCGCTTACACATAAAATGACGTTGTGAATGAAACATAAAAATGGGTGGAGCTTTGAATACACAGTTAATATTGTCGTCTGCAAACAAAATAGCGGCCAGTCGCAAATGTCGTATTATAAAATTAAAAATGAAAATAAGCCTGACAATAAATTAATTATTTCCAAGCTGACTATCGATCTAAATTAAAGAGTGATAATTAAATAATTAGTTCTATGTCGTTGATGTTACAACTTCTGCCGATTTTCGATTGAAATGAAAAGGTGATAATTAATTAATTTGATCGTTTTACTCACACACTATGCTAACTAACAGCGGCGTATTTTAATAAAAAGGAAAACCTGAAAAACAAGCGCGGTTTAATTGCAATTAAAGTTTAATTAAAGTTACTTATTTGTAACACATAAGAAAAGTAATTCATATCGTCTACAATATAAATTTGGAAGTAACCACTTTGTCCGTACTTGTGGGCTGGTAAAAAACAGCGCAAAATAATAATGAAATAATAATGATACATGTCATGACTTTGTGCTGTATGAAAATATCTCTATTACTATAAAAATTGTGATGTGATGTATATTATGATATGTGACATGTGCCTGTCGTCATTAAAAGAAATATGAAAAATCTACAGTATATATTGTTATTTGAAACAAAAGAAAACTGGTTGGCAATAGGCCCAAAACGCACCACAGACAATCTAGGATCCAAATTTTTTTCGGGAGGGGGGGGGATGGGCATGTCCCCGGACTCCCCTAGATCTGGGTGGCTCAAAGATATTTTGGGCCAGCGCTATCCCTGTTGTGGAAATTGTACAGGATTTTAGACCACTATAGGAAAATAAAGATTAATTGTTAAAATAATTTAAGGATAAATAATAAATTTGTCAAACTATGGAAAGAAATAACTAGGAAAATGTAGGGAAATGAATGACCTGCTAAGCTAAATTAGTGTCATAGCTTTGTCAACATGAATTTTAGGGTAACATGCCCTTGTGAAATATGTTCCCCTTGTGATAGTTAAGATGCATACCAAATTTGGACCAAAAGATTAAGCGACATGGATGCCCCTGACAAAGAGAGGGTCACGAAATTAGCTCCATTTTGTTGAGCTAAAAAGAGAGCTAATATGATTTTATTCATATATTGATATTATGAGGTTTAAAACAAACTTGCCATTCCAATATCATGTGGACCTCATCAATAACAATGCCGCAAAGGTGCTCTTGGTAATTCTTTGATCTGATCATCTTGGCAATGGCTTTGCTTTGGAACAAACACTCTGGGTGTGTATAGATGATGTGGTATTTTCCATCCATCAGTTCCTTCATTGTGACTTCTTTAGGAAGAATCACCTTGTCTGAAACAGGATAATACATTTCTTAAAGGACATGTACTATATAAAATTTTTACAATATCCAGTCAGCATGAGTGCATGTTAATAATACCCATACTATATTGCGATGCAGTACAGCTATTTTTTTCCTTCTTTGTAAAGTACCGGAAAATGGCACTTTCCCAATCTGGGAAAAAATGACATATTTCCCAAATGAAGGTTAATTTTTTATTTTTTTTTAATGAACTTTAATTAATTTACTTATGCAGCTCTATGGCTAGAACCTTAGTAAATATAATATTAACAACTAGACATCAGTTATTCTCAATTTTAAGGTATTTGTTAGCAAAAATTCAAATACACTGATTTCCTAAATTGAAGATTTCATATGGCGATTTTTCCCAATTTCAAAGTTTTCACGACTAGATTTTTCCCAATTTTGAGGTTTTCACGACTTTAATTTTTCCCAATTGGACTGGTACGGGTACTTTTCACAATAGGACAAAAAACGCTGCAATAACATAAATTCTTTAAAAACACAAATTGTTTTCCTTCCAATCCTGCTCACAACAAATAAGTATTAACAATTTTATTGGATTTGTAATTGTTATTGATAAAAACTACAGTATATATCTTTTTTTTTTATTTAGCTTTCTTTGCTTTTACAAAAGCATCCAAACATTACAAGCACTCATATACCATAGCTTATTTTAAAGAAAATCAAAGTAAAAAATGGGCTTAACTCTCAAAAAATATAGCTGTAAGAGTAAATTCTGTTTACATACACATACATGGATGATCAACAAATATTCTGTCTATGTTCATCTAAAGGACAAAGCTAGCACAATAGCCTGACATTTTTTTTTTTAAACCCATCAATAATAAAAACAGACTAGTCAAAATAAATAGGCTCATTTTGTTTCTATTCCCAAATACATAGGCTAGATTTCTTCAAATGTTCTTAACATGTTGCATATAGAATAACACCATTTGAGATTTTTTTATATGTGGTTTACCATCGCAATCCGTGTCTTCCATGTCTTCTTCAGCATCAAAAGTTGTCGCTCCAGAACCACTGTATGATAAGGAACATGCCATGATCCCTTTGGCACGCAACTCCCGCACCTTACAATACAAATGTTGTTACATAAAAATACATTCTAATGTTGAAAAAAGTTTAACCTCTAACTTTTATTGATAGTTTATTTTAAAACTTATAACAAGTTTGAACAAATATAAATGATAAAAGACTAAGAACTAAACATTAAAGTACATGTTATCATGAATCACTGACTGCAATTCGATCTTCATAAACCATAAAATGCACAATATTTTGCCCCTAAACATACTGCTTTTTGTATATGCAACCAATAACACAGGTTTAAGTTGCAGATCATAGAACAGGTAACATGCTAAATAGCTTGCTTATTTTAGAAGTATTTCATTACCTGTTCTTCCATTATTGCATTGATTGGTGCAATGACAATAACTATCATAGGCTTTGACTTTCCGAACTTCTCCTGAGAAAAGAAAGAATAAAAAGTTCACAACATTGCCAACAGAAAAAGTTCAGACACTTATTAGTTCATTTTGTTTTGAATATTTATAACTAAATTATCCTAAGTATGGTTTTAGGAGTCCGCATCAAAAATCAGTTAAAACTGTTTTGTAAATTGCTACACTGTCTCAATGTCTCAGTTGGTTTTTCCATTAGCGGGATGATAATTATTAAATTTTAATTGTAAATTCAATACAGATTATAGCACAGGTACATGTTTTACTAGTCACGACCCCCAACACATAATTATACATATTATAATGGGCATAAGTTGTGATATCAGTAGGCACCAAACTAAAGTTTGTTTTTGTTACTGCCATATTAGTTAAAATTCCTATTAATAAGAGGTTGATAATAATACACAATATCTAATAATTTCGACTAAATCATTAACCCATTTATGCCTAACATCCTGAAAAAAGGACATTGCAAACAGCGTAGACCCAGATGAGACGCCGCATAAAAATGTGGTGTCTCATCTGGGTATGCGCTGTTTGCTTAAAAAGAATTTCTTTATGAAATAATCAAATATTCTCAATATAGAAATAAATATACTTGACATCCCTTATTTTGGAAATAAATTGATCCAATTTAGAAGGATGAGAGGGTTAACTAGGTATAAATGGGTTAATGAAATCGATCGTGATTGCAAAATGAAATTTTTGTAGACGTACTGCCATCAAATATGGGAGCATCTGGAACAGCAAACTTTTACCAAAACCAGTTGGTAGGACTGCTATTGTGTCTTTTCCATCGAACACAGCTTGAAGAACATCTAGCTGTTGCTGCTTAAGCTCAATGTTAGCTTTCAATTTCGTCAATGACACTTTCACGCAATGTTCAAACGACGCCATTGTTGTTGTTGTGAGAACTATATTTTTGATGTAATATCTTCCGCCTAGAGGCGTTAGACATATCCTTCCACCAAATACACCCGAGAGACGATCGCCGATATGGCGGAATTGTCCGAGGAATCCCGATTGGGCGACCGTTAGCCACGAGGCCTATCTTACGGAGGAATCCGAGAAAGCCGATGTATCACGATTGAAGAAAAACAAAATAGTTCGCAAAATTAACTAATAGTGATGTTATATTCTTGCCGCGAAGTTGGGGCGCGAAGTTGGTTCCCCGCCTTATACACTTACTAGCTAAAATCACAGAACCCAACACGGAACCCAACCTGCGCATTCGGAATTCGGAATTCTAGAATCGGAGTGTCATAACATTGCAAACCGATGTTTCTTATTGTGAAAAAAGAATAACTGAATGTGCAGAGTAAAGTTATTAAGCGAATTCCCTACCAACTTCTCTTTTGGTAAGCGACACATTTCTTTCATTCATTAGAAAAGCTACCGGTGTTTGTTTTAAATTTATCTTGTTCGTTTGCAAATTGTGGTGATTGTTTATCACTTTATGTTATTATTTGACATGTATATGCCGAATAAATCTATCCATCTATCTACCGTTTTTAAGCAAACACGGGCTAGTTCTTGGGTGCACGATAGTGATTAGTGACATAGTGTTAACGTTTTTAAGCAGAATTATGGAAGTCTTAAAAAAAGGTGCTGGCTAGCTTAGTTGGTATTTCATTTGATTGTCAATCCGACCATGGGAAGTGATTATAATAAATTAGCCTGACTAAGTTAATTCCTATGTAAGTAACGCTATTTTGCTCGTTTGTATTTTGTTTTCATGTTTGGCTTTACAACAATAAAGAAATTGTCATTTACTCCACCCCGTCGAAATGCTGCCTGATCTTCAAGCAGGCAGTAACCCAACTTTGCAACTAAACACATTGGAATTGTTTTTATCCATTTTTATCCCTTGTATACTGTATGACTTCTAAATCTCTTAATCACATATCGACAATATATTAATTATTGTACACATTCTTACTTTGCTGAAAGACATCTCTCTCAGCTTTTACTCTTTTACTTAACTAACGCTCATTGGGTCATTGTCAACCTGAAATGGTTTGAAGTCACAAGGGGGTGTCTAGAAGACGATTTATGTCACCCCATGGTGACATGAATCGGCTTGAAGTCACCCTAGGGTGACAATGACCCAATAACAGTAAGTTTCAGTGAGTCAATTTGTCTTAGAATGGGTTCTTGGAAAAAAAAATCATGAACTAATTTCCCTTACAGTTTCTAAGCAGGTTGGCTGTTTTTAACCTTTTATCTGTATATTCCTTCTTTTAACTAACACTATCCAGTGCTCACACTGGCCTTCAAAAAATAATAGCCATAATTTTTTTCCTGAAAAAAATAATAGCCAAAACAGACGCGGACTTTTCCGCAAAACGGTTCTGAAGGCAAAAAGAAAGAAAAAACAATGAATCTCATTTTATCTATATTTTATTGAATGTATATCTATTGGACTTAACTCACCCAGAGCCCTTACTAATTATCCTTTTTTTTATAGTTTTTCCAATTGCAATTTCTGGTGAATACAATTCGAAATATTATAAACCACACCTTCCGCATCACCGCATGTGTATTCGTCATTCTATTTTTGCTATTATGAACTTCGAAAATAAATCATAATCGACGAAAAAAATACAGTATCCGAAAACGGTAATCCGAAAAAGTGTACGCGTTTTGCACATGAAATATGCATAATATAAAATATTAATACGCATAATCTAAAATGTGCATATCGTTCGACTGCTTTATCTCTTAATACGACGTTTGCCATCGGCCGCAATATTGTAGGCAGAGGCCAATATCAATTGTAAATGATTTATTCCACAAATAAGGTCATAATACACCAAATAGTTTCCCTATATAATTCAATGTAAAAGCGACAACTTTGAGCGAAAATAAATGCAACATTTTGCACATAGAGACCCCCATAACCATACCTTTTCTTAAAGGCCATTCTAAGCGGAATCGATTTATGCAATAAAAAAGATATGTCATGTACAAAGCAAGAAAGAACTTGACACAAATCAAAATCGACTGTTTTATCAACTTTTTTTTTCGGCCGTTTCTTAGTGGAATGTAACCTTTTCTAGTGCAATGGTTTACTATAGTCTTCAAGTGTATCATATTTCAGGGATTCAGTAGTGAACACCTATTCATGCCCTACCATTATCTCCGCAAGATAACACCCGAATAATGGTAAAAAGTGTAAAACATGCCTTCCTGTCAACTATGATATTTTTTTAGAGAGTACAGCCCTACATGAAGCGATCATTTAGTGTATTGTAACCTATAAGACAACGTTTACTGTTAACATCGCGAAAAATAAGCACTTCTCGATACTTATAAACCTATTTTCTATGTGCATGCCAATTTTCAGACCGATCTTTCACGTAGAGATGCTTGAAAATGCATTTTATTACAACGGCTGATAAGCCATGTGGCTTTCGCGTTCGGAGCTTTGATTTATAACGGGCGTTCAGGCGTAAAACGATTACCCTAAATAATTACAATCGGTCAAAATACTGGAATATTGTTACAAGCTATGTAGAAAAAGAAGTAAACAACTATTAAAACGTGTTCATGAGCTCTTTCAGCACATATTGTTGCGATTTGAGATGCTCAAGACGAGTTTTTGTACGTTTTTTGTCTTACTTTCCTCTGAAAACGTATTTTTTCTTGCAAACTCACGATTCTCCTTAAATTCGTGAAACTAACGCATTTATTCCGTGAAATTTGCAAAAATGCGTCATATCTCACTAAAAAAATGAAGATTTTCTGTAAATACAGCTCCTTTGTATTGCGTTTTGCTTGGTTTTGCTTGGTTTTGCGTTTAGGTCATAATACACCAAATAGTTTCCCTATATAATTCAATGTAAAAGCGACAACTTTGAGCGAAAATAAATGCAACATTTTGCACATAGAGACCCCCATAACCATACCTTTTCTTAAAGGCCATTCTAAGCGGAATCGATTTATGCAATAAAAAAGATATGTCATGTCATATAATAATAATACAATACACAGGGTTGAGTGTGTACACAGGTAATCTCTTTATCGATTTTTCCTGCTTGATGGCCGGATTTGCAGGCGTTTCGCATTTGCCGGACAACTTTTAGAGGCAATTTGTTTTTTGATGTAGGTGGATAAAATAATCGCCATGTTTTCTAGACAATTTTAAGAAATAATAGCCAGTTGGATAAAATAATCGCCATTGGCGATAATGTCTGGCAGCAGTGTGAGCACTGACTATGACCTTTGTTTCTATGTCTCACAAATACATTATGTATTACTTTTATCTCCTATACACTTCTTCCTTAATTTCCTAGCACTGACACGCACCTGCTTGTAATGCTAATTGTTGGCGACTAGCAGTATATATAGATAGATAGATAGATATGTTTCTTACTGCTTGCATCTTAAATTAATCTATAATGAGGCAAACATTTTTTCAATAATAATGCTGATTTCTGCCTTTGTTCAAAATATTAATTTGATCAAGTAAACATAGAAAAAAATATTTTCAAAGATAATATAATCATGAATGTGTCAAGCAATAATTCAGTAAAAGAACTTACCATTTGCAGTGTATTCCATTATTATCCAGTTTTATTACAAAAAACTTCATCACGCTCTCAACATTGAACACTTTTCATAGTAAACACAAGTTAAGTAACTTTTCCAAACCTCTATTAATGTTTATTGATAGATGCTTGCTTATCCCTGATTATGTTTACCACTCTTCACACTAATCAATGATTTATCCACTAATACAATAGAAATGTCCCTTTGCATTTTCTCACATTCGATTTATTAATTTAGTTACTTAAACATCACATATTGTGTACTGATTACACATATTTATTAATTATTACACACTTTTCAAACTCCTCATTGATTTATCCAATGGTGGTAACAAAGTCACTCTGTATTTCTTCACATCCTGTTAAAATTAACTTAACATCAATTTTACTCTATGATATGTTATTGTCCACTTTTCCACTATGTAATAATAATCCGCATAAACAGTAGTCACTTTGTATTTCATCACATTCCACTTTGTCATATTCTAGTGTTTTTTCTGTATGTAACACATTCTGACTATTTACTGCATGATACATTTCATGAAAAAGGGTAATTGCTGAAAAAGAGTTGCATTATTGTTCTATGATTAATCTGTAATTTGATATACCACAATGATTGTATTGACCACTTATTGCAAGTTTTCATCTAAACGATCGGGTCATGATGTCTTAAAGCGCACACCTTAGTCCAATTGTTGAAAACGTGACCTGGTGATAATTTTACAAACATGGCATTGGAATCAGCAAGAAAAACATATAGACAAAGTAAATTTGGCTTCTAGAGTTGTAAAAAGAGTTTTCTAAGATTTTACCTGGTGACCAAGTTTTTGGACACGCAGGGCCCAGTTTCAAACTCTGTCCACATAGTGTCACGATGAATATTTTGACCGCATTTAATCAATTTGGATTCGTAAATGTGGCCTCTAGTGTTATGATTATTTTTATAAGAATTGGTCTACATTTTTAATGCATGTGTCCCACATTCAAACTTTACCTTAATATTGTCACAATAAACATAATAAACATGGAGTTTGACCAAGATTCATGATGATGGAGCTGCAAAATATGGCTTCTTAAGTGATAACATTTTTTTCAAAGATTTGGTTTTGTGGTTTTAGTTCTAGGAGGCAAATAATACAGATTCAAACCTTTCCTACATATTGACATGATAAATATTCTGACCAAGTTTAATCAGGATTAAGCAAAATATGTGGCCTTTAGCAAGCTAAATTTACATAACTAACAGTTCACAATGAATAATGGCGAACATAGACTGAACACAACTTGTGACAAGAGCACAACCTCGGCTCTTCATGCTGTGTCTTGTTCAAGAGCCCTTAGTCGGAAGATTCTATTTCTGTTTAATCATCAACTTCAGCTATCCTTCATTAACTCTGGGCACAAGTTCTTTCAAAGGCACATGCAGCCTGAAATTAAACAAGTTTTGATTTCTTACATACTGGACAATGTTTTGCTTCCTTTTTTGCATCATTTTTTATGTCATGAGCCAGAATATTATTTAAAATTGACTTGTGACATTATGCAAAATTTTGCCTGAATTTTCTTATTGGTAACTTGACAACTACTGCTCATTACAGGTTTCAATAAAGTGGGGAGAATAACTTACAATAGTATCATTAGTTTGAGCTGTGTGTACATGTATCACAGTGAATCACCATCATAGAAATAATTTTTTAAACTATAATCCATAATTTTTCTTTACTTGCTTTGGTTTTCAATATTTTTTTTAGTACAGCTAACATGATTATCTCTGATTTTGCTACAAATTAACAATAGAGAATACAATTATCAATGCCATTGTAAACATTGCAAATAGCAGGGGTTTTTTTGGCCCGATTTTATAGCCAAAATTCGGCTATGTTCCCAATCCCAAAAAGTATACTTTTTTCCCAAAATGTGGCAAAAAATTCCCAATTTGAAAAAAAAAAAAAAAAAAAAAAAAATTTTTTCTTTTAGAAAGAAGTCTTGTGTGTATTTTATCTCAATTTTAATTCAATTACATCTAACAAAGTATTTCCCTAATTTTTTTTCTTTTAGAAAGAAGTCTTGTGTGTATTTTATCTCAATTTTAATTCAATTACATCTAACAAAGTATTTCCCTAATCAGTGGACTTTTCATGTGGAAAAAAAGGTTAATGAATATATTTTCCCAATTTCATGAAAATGCCGATAAAATTCCCTGTGTGACCTTGACCTTGGAGTTATCGACGTAATTATTTCGCGCGACACACCGTCCAATGATGGTGAACAAATGTGCCAAATGATTTTAAAATCTGACAATGAACGACATAGTTATGGCCCGGACAAGCTTGTTCCGCCCGCCCGCCAGCCCGCCCGCATTCGCCAATCTAATAACCAGTTGTTTCCTTCGGAAAACCTGGTTAAAAACTATTAAAGTTTAATCAGGTATTAATTAAAAATAAGCAGGGCTATAGATAACTTTTGGGGTTCATTGCAGTGCTCCAGCTAGGTTTAAATTGAAGGGCGCCCCGCCCTGCCCTTCTGAACCTCCACCCTGCCCTTCCTAGGGCCCCCACTGCCCTTTAAAAAAAAAAATAATAATTTTTTTTTACATATGATAAATTCATAAATCTCTTATTACATTGTATTTAATTTATTCCTCATTGTATACATTATATTTGAAATGTTTAATAATGGTTTAATAATAATGGGAACATTTATATTCTAACAAGTATTAAAATAACATGCAACAGGAAGCATTCCTGAAACGACCGCGCGTTCGAAAATGCCCTTTTGACAAACTAATGCGCGTCGAAAATGCCCTTTTTACAAAAAAAAGCTCCCCCTGCCCTTTTCAAATCCTAGCTGGAGCACTGTAATTCATCCCCTGTTTTTGACAACAATAGGGTTTTTGTAAATTAAATAGAGTTTTAGCAAAAAATTTCACCCCCTACTTTTGTTCTTTATTGGGTTTTTCAACCCCGGTTTTTTAACTCATTTATTGGGTAATTTATGGAATGACATATATAATATAATAAAAAAATCTACTAAGGTTACTATATTATTTATACAAATGGAATTCAAAAAGGTACCTGTACATAACAACAAACAATTACTGAATTTCTGATCAAAGTTCATTCATTTTTGCGTTTAATAAGACCGAGTTCGTGAAAATCGCTGCACAATTGATGAAGTTATGGCTGTCAAAGCGATGCATCCCGTTTCGGGTAATTTTGAGTTTGAATACCCTGAAAATGAAAGTAGAAATTTGACGGGTCTACGAATAATAACAATAATACCACCAAGGATTGAAAAACTGCCTTCTTTTCTTCACAGGGGTGTGATTGAGGCCAAGTAAGAGGGGAGGAAAATTGTGTTGACTGATTTTGATAACACGATTCGCGCGCATAACGCAATGACAAACCTTAAAATAAACATTAAAATAAACAATTCATAATTATATTTAACATACTGAGGATGCAAAGTAAACAGTATTTATTGTGATCAAAAACAGCAGTTTTTCAATGTATCGTATTTATACAGTAAATGAACTGATTTAATATCACATGGGGGAAACATTAACAAATATAATCAAACACACTTAAGTGTTCTTGCTGTGTTAATGGTGTTTTCAACTGTGTTAAATTAATATATTTAATGTGTTTACCTTTCAAAATATTGCATTTCACATCTTCAGTTCGATGCTATTTCAGTTAACTGAACTGCGTGACAAACATAATAAAGCAGAATATGCATATGCATCTGATTATACACAGATTCACTAACATATAAATCAAATCATGTTTGTCTATTTCCATTTTCGAATGATACTCTTTTAAATTGTTTTACTTTGCGAGTAGACTGAACTCCATTGAATTTGAACAAAGCCTGGTTTCCTTGACACAAACTCACGGTGCACATTTGTAAACAGACTATGTGTTTCTTGTATCTAAAACGTAGTCTTTATCGTTGACAAACATATTTCATTATTCCAATCTAACTACATGATGTCAGTCGTTTATTCGATTGATTTTTGTCATTTTGATCATGTTAATTTTCGCTTCACTATGACGCGATTTGCAAACAAATTACCACAGAAATACCAAGCTCATTGTCAAAGACCGATTTCAATTGGAAGATTGGGAAATGACAGCCAACGACATCGCTCGTTTCTAAAATGCTTAGGCAGAATCTACCAGTGTAATATGCGGAGAGATTTCGCCGGCCGCTGATATTTTGGGCCGCTTATGAAATACGTTCGCAGAATCGGTCGTACCCCCTATCCCCCAACATTTTTTAACGAATTCACGCGAATCTCAGAAATTACCCCCGGGAAAACCCGATCTGCAGAAATCTGTCGATCAGCGGAAAAATCACACCCCTGTCTTCATAGGACGGCATATAAACTATGCGGTACATTTTTGTACGGAAAATAACCAGCTTAAAAAATACGCCTGGTGTTCGTAAGAATTGCGTTTCGTGATGCAAGGTTTTTTACGGGAAATACGTTATTAAATTTACATTTGCATTTTTGTACCCTTTATTTTGAATTTAATTACATTTTCAGTTTAATATTTTAATTGCGTAAGAACACTAATACACTTGTTATCTATAGCCCTGAATAAGTTTGTTCGAAAGTGTGACATATTTAAGGGAGGGGTCTGAGATTTGTGACAGTTTGTGACAAGGGGAAGGATGGGGAATAAAAAAATAGTCAAAATTGTGTGACGTACTTCATGGAAGGCCCCTAGGTAGCCACATACCGGTATATCCCTGATTCTCATAGTACTGTCCCTTCTAATTACATCATTAGTTTAACAAAACCTCTAGAATAAACACTCAAGATGTGATGGGCATTGAATACTTTTCAATTTTTATAAGTTTTCATTTATCTGCTATTTATTAATGACTATTCCGATGATCATTCTCATGATTTCTGGTTTCAATTGGAAAGTAGGTTATATTTACTCTGATGTTATGATTATTTAAATCGCCTTAAACATAACTGTTGTCTGTTAGTGTTACAGTGACTGTGTGTTCAGTGTTAATAAGTAGGGTTGTAAGTTATTTATTTGTAAAAAGATGGTATAGAAAAGCAATTTAAGAACAACATAAATAAAAGTTGATTATTCCTTTCAAAACTATTCATATCATTTGCAAATAGTAACATATTTACAAACAACAAATCTGGAGAGCCATTAAAGGGGCCTTATTACGTTTTGGTAAATAGACAAAATAAAAAAAAAGTTTCAGATTCACAAATTTTCGTTGTAGTTATATTTGTGAGGGAACAGTAATACTGAACATTTGCCATGCTCTAAAATATCCATTATCTTTTGACGATTTGAAAACCTGATAATTATGATGCGTTGCAACTTGAAATGATTGAATGATAAGGAGAGTTCTGTTGATGTTATATTTTGTGATGCTACGGTACGAGGATTGCTTATATAAAGTATAAAATACATCACTCATTGTGTGAGCACGCATGGCCAAGTGGTCTAAGCGATAGACTTTTACTCCAGGGGTCAGTGGTTTGAGCCCAGTGAGGGTTACTTTTTTCTTTCTTTAATTTATTCTTGTTTTTTTTACTGCAGCTTTTAAGATTCGATGTTTACAATTAACAATATAAAGCATTTAATTACAAACTTCAATACATGCCTAAATCTGTGAAAAGGCCCCCTTTAATATGAGAAATAAGTTGTTGCATAATTATACATGAGATTACTGAAGAAAGCTATTTCTTTGTTTTAATACTGCGTCAACCATTGCTGATTGTTTTGTTTTGCTCGAGAATAAAAACATAGCATACATTGAAACATAAACAATAAGTGATTTTTTAGCTGTTCACTAAAAGTTCCGTGTTTTCGTCAAGCTCAACTTTCGTTTCGGTTTCAATTAGTCTTTCATATGTTTAAACTGATTTGTTCGGTGTCATTACCTGAAGATAACATGCTAGTAGTAGTACAGGATAAGCTAGAGATATCTTAGCATGTAAAAAAAAGGAACCAGACTATTTTATACTTTCATTGCATTTTTTCCTGTACGAAACATCATAATGTACCATGGCTACCAAACCTGCCATACCCTGACACCTAATCGATAATAAGTTCAATTAAATTTTAACGGACCGCAGTTGTTGGCTCATTGACAAATATTAAGAACTCTATCTGCGCATGCGCAAGATATCCATGCGAATTCAAGTCAAAGTTTCAAGCATGGACTCTAGTAGTGCGTTCAGTAAGCTGATCGTTTCCGGCACAAAATGACGCCATTTGACTCTTTAAATGTATCCAAAAAAAAACAAGAGTTCCGCGGTCGGAGATGACCGCATTGAAGCCGGATTTTTGATTTAAATGACAGGAAAGTACCTTTCGTGTTTTTGTCAATGCAATACTTAAATTACTGAAATATTGTTCAAAGGTCAAAATGAAATGTAAGTACTTTTCAAGGCATGAGCAAACCTTGTGTTATGTTTTGAATGCATGCATATACATGAACAACAATAACATTTAAGGTCACAAATATGAACTTGAATTGACAATTAGGAAAGTTTGATCTCAATTTTTTTATTAGCAAATTAGTAACATATTGTTTGAAGTTTCCATCAATTTCATTATCAAATGTAAGAAAATAAACTTAGATGAAATAATACTATTTATTGTTTTGCTTTCACATACCTACACAGAAATCCAGACAGCCTTATGATCACTCCAAAAGGTTTCTATCACACCAGTTATAAGAACTTTAACATTTTTACATTCAAGGTCACAGTGACCTTGACCTTAGAATGAATGACCTTGAAATGACCAGTGGTCATCTAAGTGTGCTTGCAAACCTTCATGTCAAGTTTGAAGACTCTATGTCCAAGCATACCAAAGTTATAACAATTTTAACATTTTAACATTTAAGGTCACAGTGACCTTGACCTTCAAATGAATGACATTGAAATGACCAGTGGTCATCTTCTAGTACTGGCCAATCTTTATTTCAAGTTTGAAGACTCTAGGTACAAGCATACCAAAGTTATAACATGAAATAAGAACTTTAACATTTTTACATTCAAGGTCACAGTGACCTTGACCTTCAAATGAATGACCTTGAAATGTCCAGTGGTTACTTACTAGTTCTGGCCAACCTTCATGTCAAGTTTCAAGACTCTAGGTCCAAGCATACCAAAGTTATAACAACTTTAACATTTTTACATTCAAGGTCACAGTGACCTTGACCTTCAAATGAATGACCTTGAAATGTCCAGTGGTTACTTACTAGTTCTGGCCAACCTTCATGTCAAGTTTCAAGACTCTAGGTCCAAGCATACCAAAGTTATAACAACTTTAACATTTTTATATTGAAGGTCACAGTGACCTTCACCTTCAAATGAATGACCTTGAAATGACCAGTGGTCATCTGTTAATCCTGGCCAACCTTCATGTCAAGTTTGAAGACTCTAGGTCCAAGCATACCAAAGTTATACCATGAAATAAGAACTTTAACATTTTTACATTCAAGGTCACAGTGACCTTGACCTTCAAATGAATGACCTTGAAATGACCAGTGGTTACTAACTAGTTATGGCCAACCTTCATGTCAAGTTTCAAGACTCTAGGTCCAAGCATACCAAAGTTATAACAACTTTAACATTTTTTATATTGAAGGTCACAGTGACCTTGACCTTCAAATGAATGACCTTGAAATGACCAGTGGTCATCTGTTAATCCTGGCCAACCTTCATGTCAAGTTTGAAGACTCTAGGTCCAAGCATACCAAAGTTATACCATGAAATAAGAACTTTAACATTTTCGAGCACGCCGCCCGCCCCCCCCGCCCGCCCGACAACATCAATCTATAAGCCGAGATTTTTTCGAAAAAAATCCGGCTAATAAAGTGAAGTAAAGAGGGGACAGTCCTCCCTTACCCACCCCATCGGCCCGGGGCTTCTGAAAAAATCTTGAGTAAAGCACTGAGTGACTATCTATTTTCTAGGATTCTGATTTTGTACTTTTAACAATACCAGAGATTGTGTCCATGAAAAATACTAGATGGTGTCAAACTCATGACATACCTTTCATAACACAATAGCACCAATATGGTTAAACAAGTATTTAATATTGAGTGTGTACAAACAGGAAGTTTTATTAATTTATTATAAAAAAATAACCTGATGCAGATGCAGCTCCTGAGTCTGCAGTTCTGGAGTCCAAACTACTTGCATCAACTGATTGATCTTCGGTGGCCGGAACATCTGATGAATCTGAAAAAATCCTTCCTAAATTACAAACATGGAAATTAATTCATAAATTATTTCTTATTTTGTAGGTCAAGAAAGTGTTTTTCAGATAAAACAGCCAAAGCCAAAGATATGAAACAGAACAAATGGACTGAGAGAAACGATATGATAATTGTAATACTCAGAATTAAATAAACTGAAATTCAAGAAATTCTCTAAGGGGAAGGGGCCTTTATAAGGCCATTGCTAAAGAAGCAATAAAGCCCTGCACTGAGTTTACTTTCAAATGTATGAGCTTTTGACTTGAACCAAACTTAGTTAACAAGTTCAACTACAATTGTCAAGAAACTTTATTTCTGTAACTAGCTCTTAAAAATTGAACAATGTCCTATTCAGTTTTAACAGAGTATTTAAATTCACTATGTAACAAAATCTGCTCATTTAAGTGATTCTAGTATGCAAAGCTTAGTAAATAGTGTATGTGATCATGTGACCTAATCAGCTAGTACAATACCATAATCAGCTAGTTAAGTACCAGAATCTTGCTCTCCATCAACTGTCTGACTGACAAGATAGCGAATAGTGTCTTCACCTAAATGATAAACAAAATACATGATTAAGAAAGTTTATTTGTGTGGAATATGTAATTTATGTACAGTAATTATTGTTTTATTTAATACATTTCTAAATGAGCGCACACATCGTTTAGACTTTCTTTAACAAATCAATATAACAAGGCAGAGTAAGGCCTAGTTAGTAACTGGGCTGAATAGGATTAAGAAAGTCAGATCATTTCTGGCTAAGTTTTATTCCTTGGTACAAACCCTTTTCATCTACAGCAAGCCTGTACGTCTCCTCATCAACATGAAAGGAAACCCTTTTTCCATCAGGCAACTGCAGAGTGAGCTTTTTCAATGAACTAAACATAAAAACACAACATTCTATTAGAATTTACTATCAGTTAACAAAAGTATCAAATATAATTTTTTCGCAGTCAGGGTGAATTGAATAGTGTTCTAAACATGATTTAATATCACATATTATACACTGAAAATAAAAAATGTGTATTTAAACAACATAATAACGTATCATTTGGGTATGATTTCTATCTGTTTCATAAAGACTATAGGCCGTTTCATAAAGACGAATCCGGGTCCGTTCGCCCTAATTTCTGTTCGCCCTAAATCCTGTTCGCCCTAAAACCTGTTCGCCCTGGGTCCGTTCGCCCTAAATTTAATTATCAAAGCAGGGAAGCAATAAATATAACGAAATTTGTTATCGTTTTAACATTTTAATATATAAATGACAACTTAAGCTACAAACTTGCCTACATGTGTGAAAAATCAAGAAGGCGCTCTTAAACGTGTAAGCGTGTTTGTAACAAAGCCGTCAAAGGCCAGTAATGTTCTCTTATTGTTTATTATATTAATTAATGAAAACATTATGTTACACCTTTACATTAATCAATACATACGTACATGAAACAAATACAGTGAAAGAACAACAATACAGAATATAGTATAATACAATCCGTTCAAATCCAACCGTACGAAATTCTAATAAAATAATGTGTGGAATTAATACATCAAGTAAAGATACTCTTACTCTAACGTACATTTAGTCGTGATAATATGTCAATTACGAAAGAAAAACCTATCACCGAAGATGTAATTTATCATATATATCGGTCATTTTGGTTTGCTTATACCATAATGGTCTTTTTAATTGAAAAGGCGGACGAAATCGACTAAGGTTATACTATAAATTGACATTTTATCTCTCCATTTGGAGACCGTTTACATAATTTACGAAATTGGCCTTTAAATTGCGCTGCTAACCATTTTAATATTTATATAATTAAATAATAATTATCTTATATCTTAATGTTTTTGTATAATTGAACATTTTCTTTGAGGCCAATTTCTACACAATTTAAAATAAACCGCTCTGTTTCATTTACATAATTTATGTTTATTTACTTAATCATACGCTAATAATCATATTAAAGATAATTTCTTTAAAAAAAAAAAAATAACAGTTCTGTTTTATAAACATGATTTATGCATGCATCAATATTTAGTATACTCTTTAGGATAATAGTTTCAACTTAATAATCATATTCTACATAACTAATTTCTATATGATTTAGTAATTGTTCTCAATGTTAACTATATTAGGTTAATACGACACTCAATCAATCAATTAACACAGACCGTTATCTCTTTAATCTCTTAATTAATCGACAACGATCAATAAAGGCCAGTTGCTACTTCACACAGCGCAATACACGCGAGAATTATTGGAAGTTGATCAGTTTAGTAAATTGAATATTGATGATGTTTTTATTGAGATTTAATGATGTTTATATGAATTTTAAACGCGAGAATTATTGGAAGTTGATCAGTTTAGTAAATTGAATATTGATGATGTTTTTATTGAGATTTAATGATGTTTATATGAATTTTAAATTTATTTGACTATGCAGGGATCGACAAGAATACAAGAAATTAGATAATCTGACAGACGGTGGTTATATATTGCTGAATGAAAGAACCATAAACAACGCAAGAAGTTACACTCAAAATCTCATAATCTTAATGACTATAATACACATATTAATGTACAAATAATTTATAAATTTAATATATACAGCTTATATATAAAATAATAAATGATGCACTTTATATTGTGTACATTATAATTTAGAGTTTACATACTCACCAGTTCCAAATAGTTTATTATAAATGATTATAGCTAGTAATAATGATAAAATAATAAGAACTGAATAGTTATATTTTATTGAGATGTTTGTAATCCAATTAAAATCACAATCTTATGAAATATTTGTAATATTTAAATTTTCATTTTAATTTATTTAATAATTTTAATTAATCATAATTAATAAATTTTTAATTAATTTCAATTAACAAAATTTTATATTTACTATTGCATATTGTTTTTAAAAATAATAACTATTGCATATTGTTTAAAATAACTAGTGCATATTGTTTAAAATAATTATTGCATATTGTTTAGAATAACTATTGTATATTGTTAGAAATACTTAATAACTATTGTATATTGTTAGAATTACTTAAGGATTGCGCAGTCCGTATCACGTATTAAGCCCAGTTTTCACAAAACCACATCGGTATACTTTTTGTGCTAGGTGAGCTACAAACTCTAACATATTGAAAACTACCTTGATGTACTATAAGAAAACAGCTTAGTAAGATAAGAGAGCGAGTAGCAAATTCCAATCTAAATTGTTTACCAAATGAACGCAAACGTAAGGTTCTTTAATGGAAACTTAATGTTCAAACTTGCTTATATGTGTGAACAATCAACTGTTCATAACCCGATATGCAAATGATAATATAGGGCGAACGAACTCAGGGCGAACGGACCCAGGGCGAACGTGTAACTAGGGCGAACGGACCCGATACCCATAAAGACTATAGCATGTATAGGCCGAACGCCTGTAAAGATACAAATAACATCAAATAAATAAGTTGCTTTTCATCAAATCAACACATTTTTATTTTAAATATACGCACAAACGTAAAATACATAAATAATGTACAACTTCACCGATGTTGCATTCAGAATTTTGCATAAAATTGAAACTATCTAAAGTAAACAACTTTCTACAACCTGTCCGCCATATTTGTTCGCTCTGAAAACGACCGCCCAACAATCGGGACACCTCGGACAATTCCGCCATATCGGCAATCGTCTCTCGGGTGTATTTGGTGGAAGGATATGTCTAACGCCTCTAGGCGGAAGATATTACACCGAAAATATAGTTCGGGTTACACACGAATAAATTTTCACTAAATTAACCGATAATATAGATATATAAGTACCAATATCTTTAAGGAGTAATATAATAGAATATTTATTAATGTTATTGTTTAAAATTAGATATTATTGCATGCAAAATATTCAAATTTAAGGAAGCCAATTAGTTGTTTATTGAAGTGAAAACATCAACATTATTCAAACTTAAAAGAATCAGTATTTCTTAAATTATATTCATTGCAACATTGCTGATGTTAGGCTGCAGGCGACAAATTTTGAGATTTAATCAATATGTTTATGTTCTATACCATAAACAATCGTACAACACTGTACAGTGGTAGAGAGAAAACTCTTCGATGTAATATAAGAAATAGTAAACTCTACGTTGGTCCCAATGGCATTACAGTGACCAGCCAGGCAGTCACAAACTGTATATGGACCATAGCCGAACGGCCCTCAGTGGGGCTATTATCAGTATTAAGACACCTGAAAGGTTTCATTGAATGGAATGAGTGGGGCTTGTTTGAATTTGAAAAACGATTCTTTCTGTACATTTGATGATGGCAACCATACAGTACTTCTGGCAGATATTGTTTATATTTTATCCTAGGCATTTTAATTCCAGATGTTGTTATAATCTCTTTACACTCTTTAGATGGGAAACAAAAACACTAAATATGGTTGACAGTCCAGGTAACAATTGTAAAAAGATATTTTCCATCCCTGACTGCCATTTACTGACATGAAGTAATTTAACTGTAATATGTCTGGAAACAGTGTCAGTCACACTTTTCTAAATATTGATTTATTCATGCATATATATGTCATACAAGTACAGATCATACAATACAGTCAATTTACAACATTTAACAATTGGAAAACAATTATCACAGGTTTTGGATCACAATGCATTGATATATCACATTTTGAATATCACAGTCAAAGTTAATCATTTAAATTCAGTTACAAGGAAATACACTGTAGTCAGTGTATTTGGCAGAGATCTGAAATAACAAGTAGTTACAAGATGTTGAAATCAAGACATGATATATATACCACAGGATGTCCCATGAAAGGTTTGCAACTTATTTCCAATGGGGCCCTATAGATGGGTGGAAAATGTACAAAAATGGTGGCATTTATACGCATACAAAATATCATTAATTTAAACTTGAGACTGTAGTCTTGAGATCAAATAGTAATTAGCATATATTATTAGAGAGCTTTAGTTACACTATTTGTATGTACATTTAAATGTGATGACAATTGTCATCACATTTAAATGTACATACAAATATAATTTTTATATACTTATTATTATTATATATATATATATATATATATATATATATATATATATATATATATATATATATATATATATATATATATATATATATATATATATATATATATTCCTAATTCCATATTTGAACAGTGGTTTTGTCTATACAAGAACAGGGGTGTAGCTGCTATTAGGCACAGCAGGCCCAGGCCTACATTTTTTTTAAACATGAAAAAATTAGAATTGCTTCAACTTTGAAAAATGCATTAAAATAATGACCCTGAAGGTGGTGAGGTGTAAGAAATCTGCATTTTATATTGTCAGGATCCTCAGGCAATGGATTCTGGTCTTGTTCAAATGACATATCTTCCAATTATCAACTCTACTTCTTTCTATATAGACATGCAGACAGAATTATTGGAAAGATTTCCCATGGTTTGTCTTGTGAATAAGTGAGTGTTACAATTTTAAATGTTTCTCTGTTCCATATTGTTTTAAAATTTAGTTCTCTGGTATAAAGATAATACAGCAAAATTTAGTTCTCTGACATTGAGATAAAACAGTAAAATATCAAAGAAATACAGACCAAAGTCTTATAATTTCTTAACTTATTATTTGTCTAGATATGCTTTAAATATCACCACAGGTGTTATAGGATTTAAACAATTTCCAGGGGAGGACCCCTGCACACACATCCTGTTTTTATGTAATATATTTGGGCCTACAGCTCAAAATATGCTAGCTACGCCCCTGAAGAATCTTTTTCTTGAGTTCACCTTTTTAATAATATTATTAACAATAGATGTAGCAGAAAGATCAGTGTCGAATATTGAACCAAGGTGATCAACAGATGATTGAGAAACAATAGTGTGATCATTACATTTTACATTAAAATTATGAAGTTTAGATTTCCTTTTGGAACCAAACACTATACATTCAGTTTTTCCAAGTTGTAAAGACAGTTTGTTATCCACTAACCATTTAATACAATTTTCAAGTTCTTTACAAACAACACTACTGCTGATACTAGGATCTTTGTGAAAATAAAGGATGACACTTTCATCAGCATATCGAATAAGTTTACATAAATACAATAATCAAAAATCACTAATATCCTATATCAGTGTTAAGGCATTATGAAATGGAAATGGGTGTGACAAGTAACAAGAACCCTACACATTTACATCACAAAACATATGATATCTACAATTACTTGATATAATATATATGTTGAAAGTTAATATAAAGAGGGCAATACAAAAGAATGTACAAAAGTAGTAATAAAGACAAAACAACCAGTTTACAATGTTAAGATTTATGCAGTTGTTGGCAATAAGAGAACAATTACCATTCTTAACTTTGAATTTTGCAAGTGTAAATACATGCATGTAAATCAGAACACAAGAATTTGTTTCCCGGTCACTTTGAGCTATATAAGTGCCCAATGTTTACACTCAGTGAATTTGTAAAACCAACTTATATGTGCTAACTGTCTGTCTGAAAACTTAAACATTTCTATAACTTTTGAAATATTGAAGATAGCAACTTTATATTTGGTATACATGTGTATCTCATGGAGCTGCACATTTTGAGTACTGAAAGGTCAAGGTCATCCTTAAAGGTCAAATATACGGCTTCAAAGCGGCGCAATAGGGGACATATGTTTCTGACAAACACATCTCTTGTTTTTACATGAAAAACCACAGACATTGTTGGAATTTGCCACATATTAGGCATTGTGTATACATTTTTAAACTCAATTTTCCACACAATTAAACAACTTTTTAAAAAGGCACCAACAAATGTTCCTCCATCCCCTTTGCACGCTAAACAAAGAATCAGTTTTTAGTTCCACTGGCCAAATTTGTTCAAATTATGCCCCTGGGTCAAATTTGACCCTGCCCTGGGGGTCACAAAATTGAAAATTGCTTATTTAAGGCATATTTTGTGAAAACTTTCAAAATCTTCTCGTCCATAACCATTGGGCCTAGGGCTATCAAATTTGGTATGTAGAGACATCTAATAGTCCTCTACCAAATTTGTTCAAATTATGCCCCTGCGGTCAAATTTGACCCTGCCCTGGGGGTCACAAAATTGAAAATTGCTTATTGAAGGCCTATTTTGTGAAAACTTTCTAAACCTCCTCGTCGATAACCATTGGGCCTAGGGCTATCAAATTTGGTATGTAGAGACATCTAATTGTACTCTACCAAATTTATTCAAATTATGCCCCTGGGTCAAATTTGACACTGCCCCGGGGGTCACAAAATTGAACATATGCGTATATAGGGTCTATTTTGTGAAAACTTTACAAATCTCGTCCATAACCATTGGGCCTAGGGCTACCAAATTTGGTATGTAGTGGCATCTTATAGTCCTCTACTAAGTTTGTTCAAATTATGCCCCTGGGGTAAAGTTTGACCCTGCCCCGAGGGTCACAACATTGAAAATATGCTTATAGAAGGCCTTTTTTGTAAAAACTGTAAAAATTTCTTGTCCTAACAATTGGGTTAGGGCTACCAAATTTTGTATGAAGTGACATTTTATAGTCCTCTACCAAGTTTGTTCAAATAATGCCACTGGGGTCAAATTTGACCCTGCCCTGGGAGTCACAAAATTGAACATACGCTTATATGGAGCCTTTTTTGTGAAAACTTTAAAAACTTCTTGTCCGACCATAAAAATTGGGCTACCAAATTTGGTATGTAGTGACATCTTATAGTTCTCTACCAAATTTGTTCAAATTTTATCCCTGGGGTCAAATTTGACCCTGCCCCAGGGGTCACAAAATTGAACATATGCTTATATAATGCCTATTTTGTGAAAACTTAAAAGAAAATTCTTTTCCATAACCATTAGGCCTAGGGCTACACAGTTTGGTATGTAGTGACATTGTACAGTCCTCTACTTAGTATGTTCAAATTATGCCCAAGGGGTCAAATTTGACCCTGCCCTGGGGGCCACAAAATCGATTATATGCTAATATAGTGCCTATTTTGTGAAAACTTTAAATATCTTCTTGTCCTTAACCATAAGGCATAGGGCTACCAAATTTGGTATGTAGTGACATCTTATAGTTTTCTACCAAGTTTGTTCAAATTATGCCCCTTGGGTCAAATTTGACCCTGCCCGGGGGGTCACAAACCTGAACATACGCTTATATGGGGCCTATTTTGTGAAAACTTTAAAATCTTTTTGTTCATAACCATTGGGCCTAGGGCTACCAAATTTGGTATGTAGTAGCGTCTAGTGAACCTCTACCAAATTTGTTCAAATAATGCCTCTGGGGTCAACTTTGACCCTGCCCCGGGGGTCACAAGATTGAATAAACGCTTATAAAGCGCCTATTTTGTGAAATCTTTAAAAATCTTCTTGTCGAAAACCATTCGGACAACGGCTACCAAATTTGGTATGCAGTAACATCTTATAGTCCTCTACCAAGTTTGTTCAAATTATGCCCTTTGGGTAAAATTTGACCCTGACCCGCGGTCACAAAATTGAACATTATATACGCTTATATCCTGCTTATTTTGTGAAAACTGTCAACATATTCTTATCCTTAACTCTAGGACCTACGGCTACCACATTTTGTATGTAGTGAGGTATAGTAGTCCTCTACAAAGTTTGCTCAAATTATGCCCCTGGGGTTAAATTTGACCCAGCCCAGGGGGTCACAAAAGTGTACATGTGCTTAAAAAGGGCCTATATTTAAGTATTTGCACATGCTGAGAATATTTGTTTCAGCCTTTTTTCAGCAGTGGAGCGATACAGGGCCATCGTGGTCCTCTTGTTTATGAGAATATGTCAAAATTGGCAAAAGTTAGGGACAATACTGTCAAAATGCCCTTTTAACAACTCTGGTGACATGCGGCTGTAGTATATTTTCTCTGTAAATTTACAGCGAAACACAAAATGTCATCATCATCAGGGATGGAAATTAGTGGTTTCCTGTGAGCCCGGGGCAAGTAGATTTTGGCCTGGGCAACTCAATTTCAAAAGTTGGTAGTCCGGCCAGGCAACTTGTTTTTTTAAAGCTGAAAACAATTCAGTGCAATAAAAATTGAATAACAATTGACCACCATGGATCAATACAAGTTAAATAACATGCATTATTTTGGAATAGGAAATGATTCAATTCAGGCTCATAATAATACATCATGCATTGAACATGTGTAATGTCAGCAATTTTATTTAATTATCTATTATTTTATTAAAAGAATGTATAATTAACGCATGTACATATTTCTGGGCTCGTTATTCTTTATCTGGTAAACCAAAGTACTAAAGATGGTTGCCCGTGCGGGCCACCAATAGTAAGGAGTTAGTTTCAATCCCTGATCATAAATGTATAGCTTTCATGTATATAAATATGATACGAGGTCTTACCCGGTATTTATACAAATTAACCTGGACATTTATGAAAAACACCATCTCCCTGTGAAGTGTAAAGAGAAAAGGCATTTGTTCACCAGTAACATTATGTTCAGTACAATGCAAGCAACGAACATGAAAAATTCAGTTCCCAATTCATCGAGTTTTAAAAAAGATTAACTTTGCTTAAGTAATAATGCATCAATGTTGATTCTAAAGAAAAAGAGTAATCATATATGCCTAAACTGTTCTGCTGCCCAGAAGCAAGGACGTCATACACAAGCTTTACAACATTTATAGTTTTAGTTATTTAACAATCTTAAAAATAAAAATGAATGTCCATTCTAAGTTTGCTGTTGTATTCTTTCCTCAAATCATACATGTTTCTTGCATAATTGAATGTTCATGTCCATGGATCACAATGTATATAGAAACAAACATTATTTTGAATTATCTTTCACAGTTATATATTTAATATCAGGTTAATTTTGGGATACACTAAAGCAAATATTAGCATTTCTCTCAAAATGAATCATCCTCTGAAGCCCCCGATGGGATTCAAACCCATACCTCTTTCCTCTGGAGAGGAAAGTATTCTATCTTAAAATACAAGGGCATGTAAGAGGAAAACTAGCAATTTCAAAGAGACGTTTTCACAAATTAGACATGTATTGAAGTTTGTTATTAAATACTTTATATTGATAAGTAAACATTTGAGCAACATACCTCAATAAAAAAAAAGAATTAAAAATAAGAAAGGAAGTCTTCCTTAACTGGGCTCGATCCACTGACCCTTGGAGTAAAAGCTTAAACCAATGGGCCATCAGTGCTCCCATATAGTCAGTGGTTTATTTTATACTTTATATAAGCAATCCTTGTATAACTATAACATAAGAACTCCCCAAATTATTTTTTTCATTATAGACTCTACGCTATATTGATAAATGCAAACATTGGATCTAAAAAGCTGCAATAAAAAAAAAGAATAAAATTGAATAAAAAAATATAAGTAACCCTCAAATGGGCTCGAACCATTGACCCCATGGAGTAAAAGTCTACCGTTTGGACCACTCGGCCCTCCATGCTCATACAATGAGTGATGTGTTTCATACTTTATCAAGTTTATGTAAGCAATCCTCGTATCTCACAAAAGATAACGAAAACAGTCGAATTAATTTTTTAATGAACTCGATGTCAATTCTATAAGTACTCCTATCAGTATGTCAGTAATGGCATCTTTAAATTTTAACAAGTTTTTAAGTACGTTGTGGGAATTCACAGATCTACATTAATTTATTACATAAAAAATATTACTTGTAATCTTGAAAAAGACGAGCTAAAACACACATTTAAATTTTTCCTCTTAACGAGGCGGCCGCCATCTTTTTTTCTAAAGTAGTTCCATATCCAATATGACGGCCGCCTACGTACATCAGAGAGACGGTGTGGTGTAGCCCACTGTCCGATGCGTTCAGATTGGACCGCCCAAATGCGTTTCGTTTCGTTGCGGAACCAATCGGGACACCTCGGACAATTCCGCCATATCGGCGATCGTCTGTGTGGTGTAGCCCACTGTCCGATGCGTTCAGATTGAGCCGATGTCAATCTCCATGCAGAGTTGTCGTTCCTTGCTCTCACATACAACCCAGCTTTGCTGGTTCCCGTCAAATCACTGCGCGGAGGTTGAGCCGATGTATCACGATTGAACGCACTAGATGACACGGATGCGAAACTGAGCCACGTGATCAATCTCCACACAGAGTTGTCGTTCCTTGCACTCACATACAATGCAAAGCCGCAAAATATCAAGAGGGTCCGCTATATACGCTGTCTTATCATAAAATTAACACCCTTTCTGTGTTATAAACAAGAGCTGAAATCGTTATTTTATTAAGCTTCATTAATAATTAGCTTTATTGATATGTTTCGTGAACAAAATATTTCAATATATTCCATAACAAATATAATAATCATATCAAAGGAAATTTAATGGCCGATGTCTAAGCAAAATCATAATCGCCAAGACCGTAGCATCAGTTCGGTGCGTTAGGACCGCGCGCTACTTTCTGCCGCTTTCATTCCTTACTTACTTTCATATTAAACGATTTTTTTCCATCGCATTCAGAATTTTATTCTCCTAAGCATGATGTAATTTTTAAAACTGAACTCCAAATATAAACGCTACGAATCGGTAAAAGTACGAACATGTCAACCGTAAATCTAGATTATAAAACTCCAAAACGGTATGATACTTGCAAAAGTTAAAATTATAACTCGCCGGGCTGCCCTAATCAGAAGAAAAACGTAATATATATTTATATATCTGAAAACTACGTTACGTAGGCTTTCTAATGATATATAATTTGTCAAAATCGGCCGAAAAATGAAAGTATAATTAAAAAAAGACGCGAGTGGGTGCATCAAAATGTATAACAACGGCGCTTCGATGTACGCAAATTATAAAAGATCGATAGTTACGACACGGTTTAACGCGCGGTGGTAAAACAAAAAATGTTTATTTCTTGTGTTTAACTCGCTATAAATCCATTAATAACAATAGGAATATACTAAAATTATATTTTTTTTAAAAGAAGAATTAATAAGCAACACTATTACGTATTAACCAATAAAATCGGATGATTAATTTTTGCCTATGATTGAATTTACTACAGTAAGGATCAAATACTCGATTAATCTCCTATCAATATACGCTCCGTGCTTCAATCAATAACGACCACAAAACGAGGGAAGAATTAAAGATTTTGTCATTTTTATGGAAAGGAAACATTTCGATACTATTTAGTGAACACATGTATGGCTATATTAAGCTTAAAATATTATTACTCAATTTTTAAGCTTAAAATATTATTACTCAATTTTTAAGTAAGTAAGAATGAAAATCTAAATATTATGGAAATTTGTATTATTTTTAAATGTTTATTGAAGATACTCTATAGTATCGTTAGGCGGTCTATTGGTATGACGGCATTTTTCCATATAAATCCAGCGATGAAGTTGAAACATAAAAAATGTTTTATCAACATGAAGTCGACGTGCAGAACACGTTCTTCATGCCTATTGATGCATATCTACCAGAGTTCTACCATTTAACTTACCCTAAGGCAGTCGCACTAAATGTTTTTATGTTAAAATGAAAATACATATTGTGTTTTATACACCCGACGTCTGATACTACACTCGACAGTAGAAACGGTTTTCGTTCTTTGATTCGAATATAATGAATTGTATATCCGTTATGGACAGACAGACCGAATAGGGTATGAACGTATTACTTTTGTACATAACAACACATTAAAGCAGTACTAAATCATAATGTATATGTACACAAACATTCTTAAAGATTTACGAAAGGCGATGGTTCTAAAATGTATAAAAAAAATGTTCAACTATTATATGTATCATCTGTTAGAAACATTTATTTTCCGATCAATAACTCGTCAACGAATTAACCGATTGGCTTGATACTTCACATGTGCATTCGCCTTTGACAGAAGATAACCCCTATTGAAATTGGGTTCACTAGGTCAAAGGTCGAGGTCACTATCACACTAAGTGTGAAAATCGTTTTCGATCAATAACTTGTCAACCAATTGACCGATTGGCTTGATACTTCATATGTGCATTGGCCTTGGAAAGTAGATTACCCCTATTAAAATTGGGGTTACTAGGTCAAGGTCACTGTTACACATTATGAGTACACTAGTTTATGATCAATAACTCGTCAACTGATTCACCGATTGGCCTGATACATCACATGTGCATTGGCCTTGGACAGAAGACGACCCCTATTGAAATCGGGGTCACTAGGTCAAACGTCAAGGCCACTTGCACAATAAGTGGGAAAAGCGTTTGTGATTAATAACTTGTCAACGAATCGACCGATTGGCTTGATACTTCCCATGCGAATTGGCCTTGGACAGTACACAACCCCTTTTGAAATAGGGGTCACTAGGTCAAAGGTCACTGTCACAATAAGTGTGAAAATTGTTTCCGATCAATAACTCATCAACGAATTGACCGATTGGCTAGATACTTCACATGCGCATTGGCCTTGGACAGTAGATGAACCCTATTGAAATTGGGGTCACTAGTTCAAAGCCCTGATAGGGAGGGGAGCCTATGTATTCGACCGCGGAACACTTGTTTATTAATTAGATCTTTAAGTATACTTGACCTTAAACTATGCAATTCGTACCGTGTAAAGATTAACCGGTTATTCATATTGAATAGCAAAATATTGTATATGTTTGTATTACAGAGCGATGTTCAACGTGAAATATAATGTTTCTGACAAACACATCTCTTGTTCATTTTGTGCTCATCTATTTTTTTAGTTATTGTCATCACCTGAGCGTCGGCGTCCGGTTAAGTTTTGTGTTTAGGTCCACTTTTCTCATAAAGTATCTAAGCTTTTGCATTCAAACTGTACCTGGCAAGTTGAATTTGACCTCGACCTTTGAATTACTTTGAGAGGTCAAATTATTAAATTTTGCTAAAATTGCCATAACTTCTTTATATATGATCAGATTTGATTCATACTTTGACAAAACAACACTTACCTGACATACCCCAATTGACTCCACCCAAACCATCCCCTACGCCCCACCCCAGATACCCCCCCCCCTCAAAAAAATATTTGTTCCCCCATGTTTTCTTATTTTATGAAAGATCATCTAATAAATGACCACACTCTCACCCCGCCCTCCCCCCGACACCCCCTCCCAAAAAAAAACACAACTTTTTAAAAAACATGTTGTTTTTTTATTTTGATGCGTTGTGCATGATATATAAGAAAATTAAAGACTTTGCAAATTAAAGTAATTATTACTATGCATTTGTTAAATACCATAATTGAAGTATTTTGTATTGCAGTCAAAACCTGGATTCACATTGCTCTACCATCATGAGTGAGGAAATGGTCGTCAGTCTACGTGCACGTCGATCAATAAACCAACCGATTATCGATTTGGTTTATGAGCGACAGAAAATGACTTACACACGTGAACTAGCTGGGCAATTGGAGATGATTCCTTTACTCAGTGGGGATCATCGTTGCGAACTTTCCGTTCAGCTTTTACAACAGGGTATGTTACTTTTTATGCCCAAATGATTGAATGATCGGGGGTATATTGATTTTGGCCTGCCTGTCTGTCTGTCTGTCATTGTGTGTGTCTGTCCAAAAACTTAACATTGGTCATAACTTTGCAATATTGAAGATAGCAACTTGATATTTGGCATGCATGTGTATCTCATGGAGCTGCACATTTGAATTGGTGAAAGGTCATCCTTCAAGGTCAAATATATATATATATATATATATATATATATATATATATATATATATATATATATATATATATATATATATATATATATATATATATATGCGTGAACAACCAGTTACACAGACACACGAACATACATACATATTCCTATTGGAGACTACGGCGTGTGCGCCTAGCTACGATTCAGAATGAAGCAGACATACTGTGAAATCCCCATCCCCCCAAAATAGATGGTTCATTCACAGTTATATACCCCATACTTTCACCGCACACATCTCCAACGTTGGAACAGTTATACATACACAGAAGGGACAGTTACATGAACATTTATTTACAAACATGAAGCCATAGTTGTATTAGGGCACGATCCAATAAGGATTCATAAATTAAAAAAAAAATATATATATATTGTATTATTGATTTGATTACAGTTAATATATTCTGACACATGGCATTGCTTTATTTATAATTGTATGTATTTAAGACGATGTACATATGTAAATGTCTTAATAAACTGTCTGTTCTGTTCTGTTTATATATAATAGTGAGGCATTTGCACGAGCAGTCCATGGTTTTTGAATGTGAAAGTATTGCGTCTCTCCTTCAAAAACCCGACGAGCGATATCAACTGCGACTAGAACTTGAAACAGAAAGCTATAACTTGAACACAGGTATGTATAACTTATGTATGATTTACATGTATATATGCAAGATTTTTTATATAAAAAATCAAGAATTTAATACTCGCACATACCACATTTGCTCTGAACGGGAAACGTTTTATAGTTCAAACATTTCCATCATTTAAAAAAGTCCGTAAAAGAAAATCAGCAGCATTTTAATATAAAAAAGGATTGTTCGTTACACATATTACAATTACAGCAACAATCTTATTAATAATTATACGTTGTACAATGCATTAAAGTTGAAACGGGGAAACTATCGTGAAGTAATTCGGAAGATGCAACTAAACTTTTTATCCCATAAAACATAAGCTAATACACTAATATAAATGTTGAAAAATATCATACAAATTTTGAAAAAAATGTAAAAAGGTTATTGAGCCAGGCTCTGTGAAAACCGTGCATACCGACATTGCGGCATGAAAGCATGTAGAACGTTATCTAAGACGATAGTGCGAAAATTACGAGGCAACCAAAATTATTGGCTACATGTAGACGCTTGCTTTAAATTGCTTAGTTTAGATGTGTTTTTGACTATAATTTTAACATTCCCTACATTATAATGAATTAATAATACCAAAAAGAACATTTTATTACGAGAGAGATCACAGTATATTTAAAGTGGTTTTATTCATGGCTAAGGGTGTAAACACATTGTTATGAACAATTTTCAGTGTATGAATATAATAACTGTCTTTTAAGACAGTTAATTAATGTCTTGTCACAGACATTCAAATTATTGTTAGTTCCATATAAAGATGCTTGAAATGACCGTCGGTCAAAAACAGCAACATGGAGAGATGGTTGTTAGAGTGAAATAAATAATCTGATGCAAGATACAGCGTCAGGTGAATATATAGTATTCTTGGCATCTCATTAACTCATTCATGCGAAAAAGAATAAACATCTACTGCCAGACGGGCAAAATATGACAAGCTTGCGCGAAAACCAGTGCTCCTCGAACAATTTCGAAATTACAATTCTCTGTCTTACGCTAATGGCGTAATTGGGGAGGAGACATTTTTTCTGCTGTAAGTAAGATAAAATACCCAATAAGGGCAGCCTATTGGTAAAAGACTTTGTTTAGCAAAGCGGACTACACATGTCAAAAAAAGATACTGTATGACGTCTTCTGTACAAAAAAGGGTTTCACCTATCAGGTTGCTTTTCTTATAAACAAATCCGTAAATGAGAAGTTGTTTAAGACTATGGTTGTAAGAAAACAAGAACAAATAAGACCATGACCCGCTATATATTTGTTCATTCCATTATTTATTATTATTTTGATTAATTTTTATCATTAAAACCAAAGTTTATATATATATATATATATATATATATATATATATTGTCCATATTTATGAACCTACTGAAAAACGGTTTTCTGTTTTACGATTAGGAAAAAAGTATTGTATTAAGATATAAAAAAAAGAAAAAATCAGAAGGTGTGTCATTTCACACGCTGTTTACAGATTATGGATCGTGTGAGAAATAATTATATGTACGGTATGTAAGAAATAATTATATGTACGGTATGTAAGAAATAATTATATGTACGGTATGTAAGAAATAATTATATGTACGGTATGTAAGAAATAATTATATGTACGGTGTTTTGTAATTTTCAGTTCAAACCTTAGCGAACAACCACTTTATGGAGCGTTTTGATGCGTCCACATCCGCAGAAACAGGTATACTTAATCACATGTGGAGATATGAACTATGAACATGTTTTTTTTCGTCCGACAAAAATTGCTATGGATGCAAAACTAGTTTAACACTAAACGCCGGATCTTGTGATAACTAAAACTAAGTTGATTAATCTTTCTTTTAGGCAAGAGATTCATATTGGAAATTTGCGCGTTATTACAGTTCGTTTCGTCAGAAACTATGTTGCTATGAATAAAGATTTTATAGATGCAACAATAATCGAAAGCGTAAATCTTGATTCTGTGATAACTGAAATAAAACTTCCGTCCAAAAATTCTGGATTCTCAAAAGTACTCAAAGGGAAGTGTTCAAATATTGTAGAAATTACGTTTTCCAATTTTACGTCACATTCACAAATAAAAAGAATACTGTATATCACTCTAGAGGCCACATTTCTTGTCCGATCTTTACGAAACTTGGTCAGAACTTCGAACTGGGTCATGCTTGGTCAAAAATTAGGTCACTAGGTCAAAAAAAGAAAAACCTTGTAAACACTGTAGAAGTCACATTTCATACCCAATCTTCATGTTACTTTGTCAAAATGTTTTTTTTAATGATATGTTGGCTGAGTTCAAAAGTGGTTGCTGAATCATCGTGAAACTTAGTCAATACATTGGTTTTATTGCTATCTCGGACAAGTTGGACAATGGCTCAGAGCGGTGAAAAAAACACATCTTACCTGAATGCTCAGGTGAGGTTTTAGGATCGGTCTTTGTCCGTCGTCCGTCCGTTCACATTTGGTTTGTAAACATTTTAGCATTCACATTTCTCGAGCATTCTTTAACAAAGTTGCTGAGAAGCTATACGGCCACAAGATCTCAGTCAAGTTTGATAATGAGCAAAATCGCATAATAAATGGCAGAGTTATTGCCCTTAGATTGTCAACATTGTCATTATATAATACAAAATCCTTGTAAACACTCTAGAGGTCACAATGTTGTTTAAGATTTTATGAATCTTGGTCATAATATTTATTTTTGGTAGCAAAGTTTGATGTTTGGTCACGAGGGGTCATAATATAGGTCACCAGGTCTAATCATACAAAAACCTCGTAAATAATTCATACCCCAGAGTTTTGGTTCAATAGTGATGAAACTTGACCAGGATGTTTGTCTGGACAATATCTAGGTCAAGTTTGACGCTTGGTAATGTGGGGACAAAATCTAGGTCATGGGGTCTAATCTTACAAAAAACTTGTAAACACACTAGAGGCCATAGTTTTGGTCCAATAATGATGATACTTGACCAGGATGTTTTTCTTTATATCTAGGCGAAGTTAGACATTGGGTCATGTGGGGTCAAAATCTTGGCCACGAGGTCCAAATCTTACAAAAATCGTGACAACACACAAGAATTAGCATTACTTGCAAATGTTTGCATTGCAAAAACCCGTACAAATGGACAGTACTCAATCAGAATAATCATATGCTCACACTGCAAAATTAAACAGAAGAGAACCAATCTAATATGCTCTAGAGTACTGAATTTTCAACTAAGCAATGAACAAGGCCTTGTAAAAAAGGTGAGCAAACTAGGGCCATCTTGAGCCTCTTGTTAATAAAATACACGCACATTAATCTTTATAGGGAGAATTTTTAAAGCGATTATCTTTAATTACGTGTGTTCAATGTATTTTGTTTCCAGTTGTTTCGATTTACTTGGCGAGAATGCAAGCCATAAGGGACCGCTTAAGTCGGAAAATGCAAGCGATGAGTGTTGGACGATGCTAGTTGAAGGTGAGCTGTTACGGGTGGTTTAGTTTTAAATTTCTTAGGGCGTCATTCAGCATATTGTCCCACAGTTAATAAATGTGTTATATGAATGAAGAAAAAAGAGTTTTAACTTTTAGAATCCAAACAAAAGGTCATTATGATCAAAATAAAATAAATAAAGATGCGAGTGTACGTCCAGTTACATTCTTTTCTTATGAGGTACTGGATGCGTACGCTTTAAAATGCTACCTCAGTTTACCAAGTTTTCCCTCTTTGAGATGGAGACGCATAAATGCTCTGAATGTTAGCTCAAGTTACGCGATGGTATGGGACCAATCAATCTTTAGCCATAAAAGCAAGAATACCGACAAATCTAATCTAATAATAGTTTCTATTTGTATGCTTCCCTTCGAAGAAGAGGGGCACAAGTATATTGTTTTAATGGATGTCGGTCGGTCTGTCGGTAGACCAGTTCGTTTCCGATCAATAACTCGTCAACGAATTGACCGATTGGCTTGATACTTAACATGTGCATTTACCTTGGACAGTCGATGACACCTAACGAAATTGGGATCACTAGGTCAAATTTCAAGGTCGCTATCACACTTTGTGTGAAAATCGTTTCCGATCAATAACTCTTCAACCAATTGACCGATTGGCTTGATATTTCACGTGTGCATTGGCCTTGGATCGTACATGACCCATATTGAAATTAGGGTCCCTAGGTCAAAGGTCAAGGTCACTTTCACACTAAGTGTGAAAATCGTTTCCTATCAATCTCGTCAACGAATTGACCGATTGGCTTGAAACCTCACATGTGCATTGGCTTTGTACAATAGGTGACCCCTATTGAAATAGGAGTCACTAGGTTAAAGGTCTAGATCACTTTCACACTAAGTGTGAACATCGTTTCCGATCAATAACCCGTCAACAATTTGACCGATTGGCTTGATACTTCACATGTGCATTGGACTTGGACAGTAAATGACCCCTATTGAAATTGGGGTCACGAGGTCAAAGGTCAATGTCACTCTCACAATAAGTAGGAAAATCGATTCTAATCAATATCTCGTCATCGAATTAACGGATTGGCTTGAAACTTCCCATGTGCACTGGCCTTGGACAGAAGATGACCCCTATTGAAATTGGGGTCACTAGTTCAAAGCCCTGTTTGGGGGGCATATGTCTCCGACCGCGGAACTCTTGTTTTATTAAACTTCCAAAAACTTGAATGCGGGGCTTTCTTTCTTTGATTGTTTTTATAAAATAGCCTCAAATTTCTTGATGTCTTGTGATTTAATGATCTATTTGTGTTGTCTTCAGATTTTCTGCAGCAAAACACGATTTAATGGAAGGTGTTCACGATGTCGTCATTGACCTTTGGTTGAGACATGTCACACAAGTGCAGGGAATGTATATCAAATGAATATCTTTTAAAATTATACATTTTGTTTAATTATACTCCTACTCCTTATACTCATGCTCGTACATGTCTGTTAGTTTGTGAAACCTGAACAGCTTAAAGGGAAAAATCTTCAAGAATACAGGCACGTACTAAACATAGAGCAAATTCCTACTCTTCATATAAATGTTTATTTGGAAATAATAATGCATCGTGTCTCATTAAGAATTCACGAATTATGTGTTCACAGATATTGAGCACCGAGTATTCGGTAGGCTGTCGACCATGACGAATGTCTTGCTTTTCTTTTTGTTCTCTGAACATGTTGATCTATATGCGTATGCTTTACAATGTTGTACAATCATGATTATATTTGATTTAATATTAGCATTGTATACATTATTTTATTTACCGCTTAAATATATAACGATGTAGCAATTTAAATTTTAACATGTTTAACATTAAACATCTTTACCATGTTTACGATCCAAGAATTTTATTAATGAAAACGCTAAAGAAACTATTCTGATTTTTGCTGCGTACGATAATTTACAATGTTATCTAACCTTTTAAACATGATTTTTATGTTTGAATGTATTTTTATTTCTGATTTTTTTAATTATTCAATTATATATAGATGAAATTTGCATTAACATAGAGATCCGGGCTTAGTGGACGCGTTAGTTCGGTGACGTTGGAATCACTTGTCTTTTACCATTTATTATCATCTGCTTTGGATTAACAGAGCGTTAATCTAGAATGACAACGCTGCATTATTGTTAATATGCTTCTGTGAAGTATTTTCTTAAATAATCTTGATATTTCACACCCTTTCTAAAATTATATAGCTAATACTGTTTAACTATTTAAAAAAAAATATGTGATAAGAAATCGACTGTTTTAACCAGTGTGCTTTTATGATTGTTATCAAAACATTAATGGTTGTTCATGGCTGAAATTAAATACAATTATTGAGTATTAAAATTGTTCATGGTTCATATAAATTGTTCATGTTTTAATAGTTTTTTTTCGGTATAATAAAATGAATATAACATGGCTGACAGGGTGACAGTAAATTTGTCAACATTCGGAAAAATACTGTCAACCTCGGCGAATTCTCAAGTACTCAAATTTACTGTCATATGTATGTATATGTAATATTTATATAATGTAATGTCTACTGCTGATCGAGCTTGCAAAACACAATGAGATAGTTCGAAACAAAATATAATTATGCATGTGCAATTTTTATCTTCGTGCCTTGGACAATATTTATGAAATTTAATGTACAGTTATTAAACTGAAATTTCATGTTAATGTTATTCTAGAAGTGCACATTTCCACATTTGTATTTATTGTATTAATTATACGCATATTACAAAGTTCCATTTTATTGTAAGATTTTTTGCAATTTATATTTGATAACGTTTTATATGTGCCTTATTTGTATTATTTTGTCACAGTTTTCATGTATTTTTTTCATAGTATATTGGTTATATTGTTATGAAAACATCAAGTGCCATAATTATGCCCCCACCCCTTTTTAGGAAGCTGGGATGTATTGCATTGTACCAGTCCGTCGGTCGGTTGGTCTGTTTGAAGACCATTTGTTTTCGCGCAATATTTAAATAATGCTTTGGTATTTTATCGAGCAAATATGTATAATGTTTGCTTGGGAGTAAATAATAAAGCCAATTGATTTTTAGGGCAACAGGCAACATTTCAATGTCACAGGGACTTATAACAAGAAATTCGTTACCGCACAATTTCTCCAGTACGATTGGACTTACGATCATTCAAATTGGTATGGTGGTTACTTGGTTGGAAAAAGGGACAACTTTTAAGTTTGAGGTCAAAGATAATGATTACAGGGATTTGTATCGTGCTATTCGTTTCCACATACCTTTTAGATAGCATTTTGACCTGTGATCACATTAATTGCTATCCGCGAAAATTTAGAGGATATAAAGAAGTTTAATAGTCTGGAGCCCGACATATTAAAGTTCAAGGTCAAATAGGCTGTTAAAATGAAAAGTTATTTCACACAATATCTTAAGAATTCACCGGCTCATAAAAGGATTATGCTTGTTGGTCTTAACCAATTAAAACCTCTTATGATGTTCAAATCAATCGATCAAATGTCAATAGGACGGTCGAGTTTGTTGCAAGTATGGGGGACATACATGTTTTACTAACATGTCGTGTTGATTTTGTTGTATACATACACTTGTACACTTGACCTCACCAGAGGTCAAATATCAGATAGCTGTCTCTGAGAAAGAACAAACTAAACAAGTACATCCGAAATTATCATTAAACTTGGTAACATATTAAACCAAATGTATTCTTTAGTGCTGTTTGTCAATCCTTTTCTCTGGTCTTCCGTAGACCTGTCTGTTCGTCTGCAAAAAGTGAGATAACCAGAAAAGTACATATAGCCAAACTGGGCCCTGCTTTTTCTGAAAAGAATCTTCGACGAAACATTGTGGAGATTATGCAAATCCTTTCGAGGGTCAGATTTTTGTCACTAAAATTGAACAACACTTAATAGTGTAATTACCTAACATATGCATATGATATTATCACGAAGCTACGTATTCCCATTCGGCAATATGTTAGCCTTTTATCTGTGTCTGAATCCCTTGCTCCGCTCATCCATCCGTCTGTATGTCGTTCAACAAAATGAAATAACGAAAAATAGTAAATAGAATGGGATAATGAAGCTTGGTTTTCTTATTTAAATGATGATAGGACTATGCATAGCGCTTATGGCAAAAGTTAAATGACTGCTTCTAAAAACGAATTTCTCAAAATAATGCGATTTCGCGGAAGCTACATAAAATATCATATTGTAACTATGTTTAAACATACATAGTAATGTCACGACAATATGCACTGGCTTTTTCAACAGTGTTCATTCGTCTGGTGATGCATGTAGATAAAGCAACTCAATCTAATACTGCTGTGCTCATTACACAATGGATTTAATAATGAAACAATACAAGTGCACAGATACACGGCATATGGAAAGTAATGCATGTGTTTTTATGTATAGGTATTTTTATGGTAGTGGACTCCTGTATTGCTTGAGATATGTCAAAGTATTGTTTTTACACTTTCTTTCAACATTATTGTTAATGAATTTAACTCAACTATAAACATAATAATTATGTAGCAAGTATCGATTTTAACAGACCTTTGATTTGAGTCTGTGAGTTGAGAAACCTCAACAAACAACATGTACGCACGTAGCATACGTTTACAATATAAAATAGTCTACGTTCATGTTGATACTGCTTCGTAGGTGTTATACATTTTCGTAACCTAAAGGTTCTGAACCTTTTATATTGTCTGATATATTCATCTTTTCTTGCTATACATCTTCGTTTCTGTTTAATGACGTAACTTAAACCTCACTGAGTTTGCAAAAAATAGCATTACAATGCATACAATTGGTTGGATTAGTCACGCATTGATTACAGAAAGCGCATACCACATCACAATTTCTATTTGTTTTCGATTAAGTGGTCGCTAAAATAAAACTACAGCATATAGTAACTTATCGTATTGGGGTATCGAATTTATTAAACAAAATTTAGATTGGAAAACTAGTTTAGTACCTACCTACCAGTTTACAATTAGTTCGTCACGCATGACTTAACAGTTTAATTGTCGAATTACCTACCAAACAACAGTGTGACAAGCAATTGAAATTCAGACAATATGTACAATACGGTACAATACTACAAAAGATCAGTCGAGGGTGACCGAGCCAGAACGTTGTTTTTCTTTTATAGTGATTGTAGTGATTAAAGTAAAAGTAAAATCACGCGGTTATGACTACAAACAATGAATAAAAGACTCCATTCATCAACAGCAAGTGAAAGTTCTTTAACAGACGATAGCCGTTTAGAACCACCAGTTTTTGAAACACCCGTAACATTAAAGCAAAATAAGAGACATAATAAAAAGAAAAGGACCGACAAAGCTATATCGAACCAGAAAAGCCTGACTGATGTCATGACAAGTAAAGAAACGGAAATGCCAGCAGATCAACCGCAATCATCGATCGAGAAGCGCTTAAAAGAGATCAGCTCAAAATGTCAAATGTACTAACAAAAGATGACAGCTTAATCATAAAAAATATCATAAGGGAAACGCTCGAAGAACTTAAAGAGAAACTTCTGGGCTCAGTGGTGAAACGAATCGAAATAATCGAAGGGAATATGTTCGAACAAGCAAAAGAGGTCGAGTCGCTTAAACAACAAATCGAGGAAAAAATCTGGAAATCGACTTATTAAAACAAAAAGAACAATCTTCAGAGAAGGCGCATGAGGCCAGTCTTGACGATCTGGAACAGTACGGTCGACGAAACAGCGTCCGAATTACTGGCCTTCTGAATGACAACGAAAACCAAACTTCAAATGCCGTTGCTGAACAATCGGCTATTCTGATAAATCAAAAATTGGGAATACGTATAGAATATAGAGACATTGATGTGGCGCATAGGCTCATCAAATACATTCACAATAAAAACAGACCAGTAATCGTTAAATTTGTGAGACGCCAGACAAAAATAGACATCATGAAAAGTGCGATATTACTAAAGGGCACAGGAATTTTCATCAATGAAGATCTTACCAAAATAAATGCCGAGGTTCTTGCGTCGCTACGCCTGAAAGAGCCTACGCTTATAGACAGAGCATGGTCCTACGAAGTTGTTTGTTAGATACAGAGGTAGTGACCGACCTGAGCAAATAAAATCTAACCAATATCAGACTTGGCTTAGTAAGCAGTGGCCAGGAAAGGACAACACCTCGTACGCCAGGAATGTGTCATCAAGCGACATGAACCTCCCGTCACCTACACAGAAGTAACAGCGATGGTGCTCAAATAAGACTGAGATATATATCTACATCTCATTAAAAATCGACAAAAATACATATATGTTTATTTATACATAACCTATTGTAATAAACTTAGGAATAAGAACAACACAAAATTGTATACATAACCTATCGTAGTAAACTTAGGTAAAAGAGCACAACACTTTATACATAACTTATTATAATAAACTTAGGTATAAGACACAAAATAGTAACATTAATCAACACACAATATTAATTAAAAAATATATACAAATATGCCTTGGTAACATACTTCCGGACCAAAACGTCAAGTAAAGTTGTATATTGTATTTGTATAGAAAGCAACTGTACAATATATTTAATTTCAGCACTTATCACTGTGTTTCTCATAGTTTGTTATTTTCAGAAGCAGATTTTTTTTATTAAAAGAACTGCGTTCTTATTAATTTACAAATGCATATCACTTATCACTGTGTTTCTCATAGTTTATTATTTTCAGAAGCAGATTTTTTTTATTAAAAGAACTCCGTTCTTATTAATTTACAAATGCATATAACAGTATATGGGTTTACTGTAATTTGTGTGATTCTCCCCGGTAGATCTGCACCTTCTTTGATTATATTTGTTTATATAGCTCATAACCAACTATCCAGACACCTACTCATGTTAAATAACATAACTTCCACGTTGAAGTCAATCAAGTTAAGAGTAAAACAACCATTCTGTGTTGAGGATAATTATTTTGTCAATTTAGCTGTACATATTTACGTATTTTTATCCTGTGTTGAGGATTATCTTTTTGTACATTTTAGCTGTACATGTTTACTTATTTTTTATCCTAGACATATAACACATGCATTGTTATAATTACGCACTTAAGAACATTGATCTATATTTATATATGAAGCGTATGGTGCTTAGAATATACTAGTATGTATTACAAAAATACTGAAAATATGTGCTATACATACAAGTATGTGTAGTCAGTATATTGTATTTGCTATACAATTCCACTTCACGTATGTTGTCAATTAACATCTTTCTAAACCGGGCAACAGATTTTTGTAATCCTCTTGTTAATAAAAATTAAAATATTTCCCACGCTCACACACACACACTCGCATGTACACAACCAGCACACACACATGCACAAATACACGCGCGCTCGCACACACACGTGCACACACGCATACGAGCACGCACATCACGCACGCGAGCTCGCGCACACGTACGAACGCGCGCTCGCACACACACAAACCATACACAAACAAACACACATACACACACGCGCGCACGAACACACGCACACGGATCACATTCACACACACGCGCATACACACACATACTAGAACCCGCGCGCACACTCCTTGACACGTACAAGCACAACACACTCGCATTTCACGCGCGCGGAACACGCGCGCACACACCCGCACGCACAAACACAAACAAACACGCTCTAATCAATCCCCCGCACAATTTTTATTGTCATATTATTATTATAAGTTATCATACAATCTACGGTGTTATATATATACGGTTTGTTCTCTCAATCACTATTTGAAGTAATTTGTGTATTTCCATTATACTGAAGTGCGCTTTTTTATGCCTCTCATGAACTGTGATTTAAGGATATTTATCTATATTTACATATGAAAGGGATATATTGTATATGCTCTTCAAATCCACTTCACTAATGCTGGCAATTAACCTCTTTCCAAACAGGGCAACATATTTTTGTAATCTTTTTTGATAATACAATTTAAAATATTTATAGAGAGTAAGACGCTCATAATTTTTGTTACATTAGTATAAACACATCTGGTGGTAATTCTAGTTCATTTTTTTCGGAACTAGATTAACTGTAGGCCAGATACAGTCGAACCGAGAATACAAGAGTAACATTCCATAGGTACAAAATGCTTAAAAACTTTTCCTTATCAAACAAAAACGTGTGAATATCCGTCACTCGATCTAATTAGTTTTTCGTTTTCGTACATTGTCAGATCGACAATGCGACGGACGTAAGAATGTACTCGTGTATATGTCTCTTAATCTCAACACATTTCGTGTTATTTTGAAATGTGCTTAACGTCTCCTAGATAACATATTACTGAAACGTGTACTGATTGCATTAATTGTGTTAAACAATAAATGAGGATATACAGATATATTCAATAGATGATTTCAAATACAATAGTTGCATAGATTCTTTTTAACTATCGTGAACCTCTTAACAAATAATAACACAACAAATGTTTGTATCAGGATAATTTTTTTGTGATTGCAGTAGTCTTGCTATAGTCGTTATTGTAACATAAGCTTATTAATTATTACAACGTGTCTTACGAAATAGAGGTACTCACAGTGAAAAATAATAAGACAGCGAGAAGTTTGAAACACATGCATGTATACACACATACACTCACACGTATACAAACACACAAAACACACGCGCGCACTCAACCGCAGACACACGCGCATCCGCACACGCGCACACATGCATAGGTACACACACACACACACGCACTCGCGCACACACCCGCACACCTGTGTTTTTTTACACAACCATCACACGCACACATACATATACGCGCGCTGTCGCGCGCACACGCGCACACACGCATGCGTGCACGCACAAACACGAACTCGCGCACACACCCGCACATCCGCGTTTTTTTCACAACTAGCACACACACAAACACATACGCGCGCGCTCGCTCGCGCGCACACACACAAGTGCGCACACACACGCATACGTGCACACACACACGCGCGCTCGCGCACACACACGCACACGGGCTCACGCACCCACAACTGTACACAAACAAGCACACACGCGCACACACGTTCACACACACGCGCATACACACACACACACACACAAACCCGTGTGCACACTAATTTTCACGTGCATGCACAACACACGCGCATAAATCGCGCGCGCAACACGCGCGCACAATCCCGCACACACAAACGCACACGCACCGAACCACCCTCCACACACGATCAAGTAGTTCTTATTATTATATTATTATTATAATTATAAGTTACCACACAATATAACGTGTTATATGTGTACTTTTTGCTTCTCAGATCACTATTCGTCAATAAGTTTGTGTATTTTCCAGTGAACGTTTTTTTGTGTCTCTATTGGGGACTTGTCGTTTATTGTTGTTTTTTTCTCATTATTGTTTTTTTCTTCATTTCTTTTTTTTCTATGGAATATTCATCTGTTTGTATCCATAATTTTTGTTTTCTAATTTTGTTTGCATATGTAGACATCTTATGTCTTATAATAGAATCTAAATGGACATGTTTTAAAATAGAAACTTACTGGACAAACACACACAAATTATCATTTATATCACCCATCACTTTTTTTAAATGATTAAATTATGTACTCTAAATGTAAAAGGGCTAAACAATAAAGACAAACGCATAAAAACTCTCAAATGGTAAGACAAAAAAAATAGTATATGCCTTTTACAGGAAAGTCACTTAACACATACTTTAGCACAAACCTTAAAAGATGAATGGGACGGAGACATCTATCTTAGTGGACAACATACTAATAAACAAGGCATTGCCTTTCTGATAAAAAAAGTATAGGGATCACAGTCGATAACTTTAATAAAATAATAATTGGCAGACAAGCAAGTATAGATATCAAAATACACGAAACACAATTAACATTGATCAACATTTACGGCGCTAACATAAATGATCCGACTTTTTACGAAACATTACAATCCTTTATAATTAATAATCAAGATAAAAACATTATAGTCGGTGGTGATTTTAATACTGTTCTTAACCCATTATTAGATAAAAAGAAAGGGAAACCTTTATACTCATCCTAAAAATAGAAACATTTTAAATAACATACTTGAAAACTACAATATGTTAGACATATGGCGCACAGTTAATCCCAACGAAAGCAAATACACCTGGCACACAATCACAAAACCAACACAAAACCAACAATATTTTGTAGATTAGACTATTTTTTAATATCTGAGTCACTTTGAAACATTATTGAAACATGTAACATAAAACCAGGATTTATGACTGACCACTCTCTTGTTGAACTTCAACTGCACAAAAATTAAAAACAGCATCTTATTAGATACAGAATATCAAACACAAATTAAACAAGAAACATTCAATACAGTTCAAAATAATAAAGATGCGAACCCAAACACCTTATGAGAAGTAACTAAAGGAAATATACGTAACACAACAATTAGATACACATCATTTAAACAAAAAAAGCACACAAAGTTGAAACTGAAACCATTAAAAGCATTGAAACACTTGGAAAACAATTGCATGAGACAAACACAAACGACACCAAAGACATTGAATATGAAAAAACATAAAAAAAACAAGTATTAGAAGAAATTTATCATACACGTCTCAATGGAATACTACTACGAGCACGTGCACAGCATGTTGAACATAATGAAAAAAATACAAAATACTTAGCAAACATCGAAAAACGCAGAAGTGAACCAAAAAACTATACACAAATTAGTAGTCAATGGCGAAGATATAACAAACAGATTCAAAATACTAGAAGAACAACGTTTATTTTTCGAAACCCTCTATAAACGAAAACATGTTGAAAATAACACCCTTTTTAAAAATACACATTATGCTTTAAATGATGAGGAAAAAATACTGTGCGACGGATAACTTAATGAATATGAATGTGGATTAGCTCTAAAAGAAATGCAAAATAATAAAAGTCCAGGGTCTGATGGCATCACAATCGAATTTTATAAAATATTCTGGAAATATATTAAAATACATTTAATTAATTCACTTAACTATTCATTTAACAACGAAAACTTAACAACGCTACAAAAACAAGGTATAATATCACTCATTCCAAAACCTGGAAAAAAACTTAGAATCCTTATCAAACAGGCGCCCGATTAGTTCACTTAACAATGATTATAAAATTGCAACTAAAAGTATATCAGTATAACAGAATTAAAAAAATATTACCATCAATAATTTCAAGATCTCAATCTGGTTTCATTAAAGGACGTTACATTGGTGAAAACGTACGTCAAATACATGAATGCATAAATTATTTCAACCAACCAAACAATTTTCTTTGCAGACTTCGAAAAGGCTTCCGATTCACTAGACCATTCGTTCATGTTCTCTTGTTTAGAAAATATGAATTTCGGTGAAAGTTTTATTAAATGGGTTAAACTATTTTATACCGATATTAACAGTATAATAATTAACAATGGCTTTTTCTCAAACAGTTTTAACATCGAACGAGGGGTAAGACAAGGATGTCCACTTTCATCCTCGCTATTTATTATATGCATCGAATATCTATCACACTATATACAATCAAATGAACATATAAATGGAATATCGCTAGAACCCGACGAAGAAATTAAACAGTCCCTATTTGCTGACGATGCAACTTATTTTTTAAACGACAGTAGTGACTCATTCAATAATCTTATAAAATCGCTAACCCTTTTTGGAATGGCATCGGGTCTTAAATTAAACAAAAGTAAATGTACTGTGCTAAGAGTAGGTAAATTTAAACAAAGTAATATGCATCTTAAATGAAATGAAATTCATCTGGACATCAGATGAAGCAACAACGTTATGAATAACCTTTACAAACAATGAAAATGAAACAATTCTTAAAAACATATTGCCTAGACTACACAAATTTAAAAATTGTTTAAAATCATGGCAACACCGTAAACTTACACTAATCGGAAAAAATACCGTTTTAAAAACATTTGCACTCCCTAAAATAATTTATACACTAACAGTTCTCCCAAATCAACCAAACGATATTATTAACGATAGAAAATAAGCAATATTCAATTTCATATGGGACGGTAAGCCTGAAAAAAAGCGAACTCAGTTAATTCAATCTGTAGAAAATGGAGATATCCAATTAATAGACATTGACTCATTCTTGAATGCAATCAAATGCAGCTGGGTTAAAAGATACCTAGATAATACCAATACGAGTAAATGGAAATTATTCTACCAGCAAATCCTAAAAAAATATGGTGACTCCTTACTTTTTTAATGTAACATCAACAATACCATTTTGCGTGAAATTGCAAACGAAAACATATTTCTATCTAGTGTTTTATCGGCATGGACTAATGTTACTCATAATCTAGAAACCCAAATCACCAGCAAAACTATTTTATGGAACAATAAAGACATAACTTCGAACAATAAGACTTTTTTCTATAAACACTGGTTTGAACAAAACATTAAATATGTCGACCAATTGTACGATTACAGAATAAAGGACTTCTATTCTTTTGAGAATATATGTTATATATACGGAATACCTTCAAGCAATTTCCTAATGTATTACACATTAATGAAAAGCATACCCATACATATTAAATCTACAATTAATATAAATAACACACCATGTACTCAAACATCATTCACGGAAAACATACTTGCAAAACAAAACAAACAAAATATTTTACAAACTACAAATTAAACACCCAGCAGAAAACTCCAAGATTCAAAATAAATGGCAAAGCCTTCTTCGAGAACAAGAATTTAATTGGAAACAAATATTTATCATGCCATATAAAACAACTATAGATAGCACACTGAGAAATTTTCAATATAAATATGTCCATAGAATCATAGCTACAAATAAAAATCTTTTAAAGTGCAACCTATCCAACACAAATTTATGTGAAATATGCAGCGAACACATTGAAACAATAGAACACCTTTTCTGGGAGTGCGAACATATTCAAATTCTATGGAACCAGTTAACAACATTAACCACATTAACTGTTAACCACATTATCATATTAATGAAATATTTTATATTCAGAATCAAATACAAAAAACAAATACCTACTTTCAACTGTTTTATAAACTATTTAAAACTTAAGATCCAAATTAAAAAACAAATTGCCCTTAACAATCATGATAAACTTCATATATTTGAACGAAAATGGCAAAACATTAAACAAGTCCAGAATGCTTTCTACCAACTTTATGCAGCTCATTCATATTCATAACTATTCTGTAGATTTTTTTTGGGAAAAAAACTATACATTAGCATATCTTGTATAACATGTTTGAACATTATTGCAGCTACATGATATAACTTTTTTGTGTGATCATATGCATGTATGCAATGTATGTCTTATATTGAATAAAAAAAATAAAATCGTAGCTTATGTTAAAGTGGTCAGTGGTAAGGGGTCCCCCCACCGGTCTTATGAATTCGCTATGACGAGCTACTTGGTGTCAACTGCGGACCTTTAATACCCAAGTGCCTGCCACACGATCGACCCGCCCACTTAGTGACTCGAACTGTCGGTTGTAAAACAACACAAAGCTTTTCATTTACACGATATTTCGATGGCTGTCCGGTTTGCGCAGTGGTTGAGTTCACTCGCTTCATTCTTAAGCAACTCGGGTGCAATCCCCTTTCCCGAAAATGTGAGTTTGTTTGGTGGACACCATACCGGACAGGTGGGGTTTTCTCCGGGTACTTCGGCTTCCTCCACAATACAATATCATACCACAATTGAAAATCTTTTAGTAACAACTAAATAAATTGAAATTGCAGCTAAAATTCAAAATACTTCCAATGTGAGTCTAGTAAGTTAAGTAGATAGGGGTGCTTAGACACAATCCGGGACCACACATAATACAGCCTCATAAGGACCTGATAAACTTCGAAATGCACTCACGCAATATTCCGCATGACTTTTATGATTATTTTCATCCCTTATAATACTGGTAAAAGGTTTATGTGTCATTTATATATCAATTTACCGATGTTTTTACGAAAAAAAACACTCCAAATTCCCCATATTCATTCATATAAAATGTAATATTAATAATATTAAAAATGCTTATTTATCAATTTATCAATCATTATCGTGGAAAGTGCATCAAGCCAAATCAGTTTGGTCATTTTCTGATTTTTTTTTGTATTTATATAACGGATATTGCTGTAATGCTACAAATTGAATATGCTACTCGTAGACTATCGCGCGGGGACCGACCTCCCTTGCGTTGTAACGTGTTATGGTGGTATTATCGAGATGGCGCTTTTAAAATACACGGAGAATTCTAGCAGGTGATTAGGTGTTGTTGTTTTTTCAACATATTTTGAATTGTTTAAAAAAATCGGGAACTGTACAGAAAAACACGATCAAAATCCATTTGGAAACGTGAAGACCTTTATAAGTTGTGAAATGATGGAGTTTTTTAAAGAAACAAAGTTCTTTTGCATTAATTTCCATCCTATAAAATCGCGCTTTTTCCGCGCTAATATTGAACTTTAATATTTTATTTTCAGTTTGTAGCTGCTTTTTCTGGTCTACGTTATAAGATTCTTCTGGATCGCAATGAAATTTGACATTATCATCGTCCGTTGTTTCACGCACAGCTTTTCAACCAGCCTCCCCAGAATACCGCAGTTGTAGAATCTTAGATATGCGAGCACCTTTTTCATCAAACTTTCTCTTTGTTACCTTTTTTAAGTACCGATGTAGGTGTACACAAGCCTAAAGAAGGATTCTTGTGAACGGCTTTTGCTTGTTTTACATTACAGAAATACCTAGATATTATAAGGCTTGTATATTGATTTATGAAGAGGAATGTGAACATCTAATGAAAAGCGTTTGTCACAATAATGACAAAGCTGCAACTTCTGATTGTTGTACCAACTTTTTGTATCTAAATGAATCTTGAAATTGTAATATGCCTCGTGAGGTATATTTGAGTTGTTTGTTTAATGATGCAAAGTAAGTTTGGAGAATTTTACGTAGTTAGATAGTAAAAGAATAGTAATAATTATAATGAATTATCTATATTTTGCAAGTATAAAATTCAATAATATTTTGCATTGATCAATAAATTTGTCTAAAGGTTCTGATGAATTGAGAATAAAATAAATAAATAGAGTATTTGTATTTAACATTAGTTCATGAGCTTGAGTTATAATGAAAGTAGAGGCGAACAGACAATTAAGAGTATTTTAAAAAGATATCATTTTTTATAATTAGAACATGGAATCATGTACGAGAACATTTTTTCAGGATAAAATTAATAATTAAATTTTAAATTGTTGGTATTTTTTTTAGGAAGTTTCATTTTGAAACAAAATTTTGAAGAGTGTTAAATAAATTTTGACATTATAGAAATAAAGAAATTAGAGGTGCACACATAATTACGGATTTTTTGTGATTTTTTTTTACATGATTTTGTATTATTAAGAAAGTACAACAATAAATTAGAAAGTATCAGCATTGCACGTTATTTTAATGTATGATATAAATAAAGAACTGTGCGATGTACAAATGATAAAGCAAATTTTAAGAATTTTCCGTAAGCGTTTTATTATTTAAATAAAAGAGATAGGGACAAGCATATAGATAAGAATTAAGAGTTGCACGAATGAAGCAGAATATTTGAAGAATTTTACAATAATAACGTAGTGTAAACATAAATAAATTAGGAATGTAAACAAAAATAGGAAGGTATAGTCAATATGTGAGACAGAAAATAAAAAAGGTAATTTATACATGTATGTAATGCATTTTGCGTATTGGTATGATATGGTTGTAAGTGTGTATATACATATATCGAAGGTCTTATGTAATTTAGGGATAGAATTTAATGTGTTTCTGTCGCGTATAGCGAAGTTAAAATCTAACGATATGTGCGCATTAAATTTCTGTTTTACATGTACCTTATTGGTAAATGGATGCACGAATCTATTGTTACTCGACTACCCGTTACTAAATAAATAACGGCCGATATACTTAAGTGTTTAATGGATGCACGAGTTTGCTAGTAATCGGCTAGCCGTTACTTAAGGTTACATATAGATATTGTTCTGTCTTTAAGCGTGTTAAGCTTAACAGAAAAGATCCTGCCAAATGCTCGTATGCATGGTGGACGAATGCTTTTGCATTTATTTATATGAGCATTGTTGTCTATTCGGCGTGCGATCCAATCGCATCCAGGGTTGTAAATCAAAACCTTGGCATCCTCATAATTTAGAGAATAAGACCCGAAATTGAGATATATCAATAGGTAGGCATAAGTAAGTAATAATAATGATTAATAGAGTTAATGGAAATTGATTTAGTAGTTTAGGTCACGGTATAAATAGATAAGAGTATGTGTGCATAAAATTTACTTAAGGCAAGAATAAGTGCAAAAACAGGTCTTAACATTCCGAAATGCATATGCGTAGAATATCAAGATGGTATGTATTTTTTAAGAAGTGGTTCGATATTAATTGATGTCAAAAAGATTGAACAGTATTTACTTAGACGTTATAGAAAGTTGTCATGACGATATTTAATAATAACTTAAAGGGATATTTGTAAATGTTTGCCATCGAAGACATTGCGTGACGCAAAAATGGACAAACTAATTGTGACGTCTAACAATGGAATGATGCAGCAGTTCGTCTTATTGACGTGCTTATATAAAGCATCCGGATTTCAACCTTATAAATCTGGCGCCGTAAAGACATCAAGGGGAACTACCATAGCTATGCCTTGAAAGAATTTTGATCAACTGAAGACCTTAATTAATCTCCCCCCAAAAAAAACGATGGCAACAGATTCAACAACAACAACGCGATGACGGTTACTTCAACGACAAAAACAACAGGTACAACAATAACCAGCCTCGATGTGAACCTTGATACACAGATCAACGAAGCCGACCGCATACAAATGACGGGCTTATCTTCTTCACGGCAGCGATAGACTCGACTTGAAAGCAACATCGTATTTACTGCGTGCCATTCTCTTACTCAGCGTAGCACCGTGCCGATCTTCTTCATGGTAGAACCGACTTAACAGCAAACATCGTTTTCGCCGTGATCAACGTTTTGATGTTCCATCTGCAACTACCGACGTACAGCCAGCCGAACGATCAACGCCATTTGACCTGTGATGATGTCAAACTCCATTTCCATTGACATTTAAATTAATTAACATTAATTACACTTGCTTATTTCAGCTGTTGTCTTTGAATATCAGTATTTATTTGACATGTTATGCATTTATTTCCTATATGTGAACATTTTCATGTTCTGGGCTTAAAATTATTTGATGATATTTAAGGCCATGAATTATAAATTGTTCTTTAAAACTTAAAAGAGGAGGAGAAATGGATAACACCTGTTCACCAAACATGAATACCGGTACAAGTTTTTTTCTGGAATAACGCAGGTATTGTCGTCATATGGGTCACTACATAGTTATTTTTCATTCACTTCAAATCACAATTTTCAGCTTGACCAAAAAAGTGTGGGCACACATTAGACTATAAACATAGAATCAAACTGTATGGCCTTGTTTCAAAATGAGGCAATAGTCAAGTGATACACTTTCAATTTGCCATTTAATAACTCTAATGACAAGGGTTGGTATTAAATCACGGTACCTATACCACGTGACTTTTTAAGATCTGTGTGGGGAGTAAAATATCAACAAAAGCGCGACGAAGGTAAGATTTTTAAGGATAACTTTTTTAATATGTCACCATTTTTAATGGGATAAAGTGGAGAGCCCGCTAATTTATGAGAGTTTTCTATAGGTATCATGATTTTATAAAACAAATAAGTATTTTTTCAGTAAAGTGCAACCGCGCGTTTGAACGGTTAGAAAAGGGTAGGATCAGTGTGGGGACATTTTTTTTACACAAAAACATCACCTCTGGTGAAATTAAGAAATAAATTTTATGGGCGGAGCTTACACTATATCATTTTGCATCCATTTTCAGGTTTCTGTTATTTATTTACGAAACAAAATTCAAGAAAACTATTCTTACAGTAATATGATCTGTGTGGTATACGTTTTTCAACGGATCTGTGTGGTATACTGTTTTTAAGTTTTTCAGTTCTATTTAGTTGTTTAAGAAAATGCTTGTCAACAATGTATTTGAAACGGGATTTTTAAATGCGCTAGCAAGTAAAACACATAATGGCTATACACTACGCTTGCACCGCTTGTTGAACTAATACATAATTATGATTTACAGGCATGTTGTACAATCCCCATTATAATATTAAAATCTTACGCTAGAGAATCTTAAATCGATGACAAGTTTTTAGGTTTCGTTTAGTTCGTTTGTGTGTTTGAAATCATTCTCAAATAATTGTGCAATAATTTGGATTTACGTTATTCATTAATATATCGCATCTGTGATTTGTATTATCGAATCTGTGATTCTTTTTTCGGCGTGCTGTATTAAGCCAGCTTTTCACCTGACCTGACCTTTGTAAGTGTCCAATAATATTCAAATAAAATTTCCCGCGGCTAGGTACGAATGAATACACTTCATTTATTCCATTGGCTGATTTGAGTATAACACCAAAACCTTGGAAACATATCCGCGTCATTGTAACACTGTGATACTGCATAAAACAATTTTATCTCAAATGAAAAGGCTCAATAGATAGAACAGTTTTACAATCAATTCTCGACATAAATACAGTTTGTGCGTACACCTTTTATTTTCAGAGAATTACCAGCGCAAAAGCGCTTATACTATGTGTTCATATTTAGTACTTACTTCCATATTCATGTAAACATGTTAACATGTAAAAGTATAATTAAAGAGCAGTGGAAGCGAGGCCTCACTTTAATGCATTGCATTTCAACCCGCGAGGTTTCGGGTCAATTCGCGGCCAGTGTGTGAAAGTCAGAGTTTATATACAGTTCATCACCGGAGTTCGCAGCCAGTAAAATAATCGTTATATAATAAAGACTCTATCCGTGAACTAGGTGACCTGGAATTTTCTTTAGAATAGAAATATGTTAAATGAAGATATTCAGCAATATAATTAAGATATGTCAATAATAGATTATTAATGTGTTTTCAACAATACAATGATAAATATTATTTAAGATTAATTTAACAATAATTATTCCACCATATTGACTAATGTATTAAGCATGAGCGCGATGATTCTCGAAACTGTTAATAATCGAATCAAATAGCAATGCCCGACAAACCACTAAAACAGGTTTGTTCGAAGAACGCGCCTATAAATACGGATACTTCTCGTGAGGTCGGTTGACTCGTATGTTTTAGTTTAACTTCCATTCTTCTTTTGGTTTTCTGTTTTGTAGCTAAAGGTTTATGACCAGCAATATGTAATAATGTAAAATAAGCCGCGAAAACTCCGCGTAACATCACTTACTGCGTGTGATGCAGCTAAGAACTGCACAGAAAAAGACATTCGCTATCATTGATCTCATTCATTGAACTATCAACGCCGTTTATCTTTTTTAAAGATATTTCTTGTTAATTATAACTTGATTAAAGTTTTGCGATGTTTTTTCGTTAGTTTCAATTTTAAATACCGCTGTCACGAGCTAGTTCAATAATCATAAGCAGCCAGGGTTTCTAATACGGTACTAGGGATTTTCACGATTGCTTTACATAATTAACTGCCTGCTTATAATTACTCTAGGCCGTGGTAATTGACAGTAAACAATGTATGCAATGTGGTTGTGTATACAATACAATACTCCTTAATTCGAAATACGTCTTTACATTCTTCAGAGCTGCATCCATCCACAACACAAGAGGAGAATCGTACATATATAATCATATCATATAATATTTATTCATTTCCTTTTTTATTCTCTTCAAAATAATTAACGCTAAAGATAAGCATACACTTGTTACACTGAATACAACGACATAATTTATAACATGACATTATCACCAACACATGGCGAATGATTGTCAATATCTATACTATGTAATAAACTAATGCAACAATATGAATTCCATATATGAAATAAAACACACAAACACACACATATATATATGTTTCTACTATAACCAGTATTTTGTTTTTAGTAAACATACCGTTTACCTTAAATTTTAAATAACAACAAATGACAAGCCAATACGTCTGGTGGATTCTGTTTTATCAGTTTGTATTCCAAATTTGATTTTAAAACATACGTATTACTCAGGAAAGAACATGTCTTTGCTTTTTGTCAACCTGTGTAATATTTGACACAATTTCTATTGCAGAATTTGTGTCAGAATTAAAATGTCCATTGTGTTCGTCTATCCGCATTCTTATTGTTGGCAACAGTTTTCTATCGTTTCGTTTCGCCCGCTCCCACCTTACTCCTAGTGTCCCCTTCTGTATAGCATTCCTGTCTCGTGAAACTGTTTCCTCTATTTTTTCTTCCCTTAACCCTTGTTCGTTCACTAGTGCCAAATAGGTGATTACTAAAATGAATGAATTTTTAAATAATAATAATAGATCTACTAATACTACTATTACTACTACTACTACTACTAGTAGAAGTAGTAGTAGTAGTAGTAGTAGTGTAGTAGTAGTAGTAGTAGTAGTAGTAGTAGTAGTAGTAGTAGTAGTAGTAGTAGTAGTAGTAGTAGTAGTAGTAGTAGTTGTAGTAGTAGTAGTAGTCGTAGTAGTAGTAGCAGTAGTATTAGTAGTAGTAGTAGCAGAAGTAGTAGTAATAGTAGTAGTAGTAGTAGTAGTAGAAATTGATGTATTGAAATAATTGAAATTAATTAAAATATATATATATATATATATATATGTTGTCGTTATTATCTCAATTTACAAATTTATCTAAATTGTAGAAACACGGATACCACACAGATCCTTCTAAACACGTATACCACACAGATCATATTACTGTTAGAATATTTGTCTTGATTTTGTTTTCATAAATATATGAAAGAAACCTGAAAAAAGAATGCAAAATGATATAGTGTAAGCTCCGCCCATAAAGTTTATTGCTTTATTTCACGAGAGGCATTGAGCTGTGTAAAGCATAAGATGGTAAAAATAGCACCACACTGGAATTCGGAACGTCCCATTTTGTACACGGGTATTATACACTCATTTATTTGTTGTGTAATGGAATGTTTTCATTCTTTGTGTATTTATATATTAAATTATTTTCTTGTACAATAAGCGCATGTACCATAGACAAATAAAAAAATGTGCAAGTTTAAACATAATTATGTTTGAAATCTGCAAATGCAACCGAGTTTACCAACGGCTATTATTTGATAAACTGCTGCGGTTCATTTAAGCAGCAGTAATGTAGAGTACATGACGTAGCGTGTGACGAAGAAGAAAGTTTATTGAGTTCGTAAACTCATTTGAATATAGTGATAGGATGGCATAAGGGTAATAATTATTAAAGACCCTAGATGCAAAATCGTCAATTATTGAGTTAAATGGATTATTAGATGGATTTTAAAGGATAATTAAAGGTAAGATACTAGTTCGAACGTGTTTTTGCTTTTTTTGTACTTTTATCGTTCCCTGTTCTCGGGGAAATGATTTTAACATGGACGCCATTGATGCATCTGATAAATGGCTAACAGCGTTCCTTAAAACCCGTAAAATTAATTTGAAAGCTTGAAACAGCAATAAAGGAGCAAAACTCTAAAAACTGTAACGACCAAATACAATTATCACACTTCGTAGATGACAGCGCGATATGGGCCGCATCTAAATCACCGACTTTAGCCATTCAGAAAATACAAGCGGCCCTAACTGCGATTGAAAACTGGAGCAAAAATTATGTTGTTTTTTTTATAAATCCAACAAAAACTCAAGCCATTTTATTCCCTGCTAGTACACGCAAATCTAAAATATATAACGAAATCCCGCAACTCACGCTATGCGACATACCACTTACTTTCTTCGATAACATTACGTTCCTAGGAATGACATTCGATAAACAACTAACATGGAAAGACCACATATTTAACTTAATTACTAGATGTCAAAAGGACCTAAATTTTCTAAAAGCAATTCAAAGACACAACTGGGGAACTGAGTATAGCCTTAGCTCACTCTCCAGACCTGACATCGACTTGCAACTAACAACTCTGATAAAAAAATCCGACAACGACCCCAAAAACGGTTCTATAGCCCAAACTCACATAACAAATAACTACTCTAATTACATCCAAATATATACCGATGGAAGCAAAAATGACGAACACAAATTAGCCGGCGCCGCATATGTAGTATATAACACTCAAAATGCTGTCATCCATCACAGTAAAGTAAAATACACAAAACACCTGACTATATTTACATAATAAACAGCGCGCTAACTTGGCTGAACGAATTAGAAACGCATGAACTATTTAATTACGTAATTATATCTGATTCACTCAGCGCTTTGCAAGCGTTAAAAGCAGGTACATCCAGAACGCGACCAGACTTAATATATTCGGTGTTAAAGAAAATCTCTAAATTAACAACTAAAAACATCTCAATTAAATTTCTTTGGATTCCGAGTCACGTAGGTATTTTGGGAAACGAGCATGCTGACCAACTCGCTAAGGTAGGATCACATGAGGGTCTACCTTCAAACCTACTCCCTAGCGCACGCGAACTGATCGCAATCATTAATCAGAAAGCTTATAACGAACAGGACCACCGATGGTCAATTTACTGTGCAGATCATGATTTTACGCTATTTAATAACCCTAGTCATAAGATCAACATCTACAGCCCCATTAAACGGGAAGATAGAGCATACACACGCCTGAGGCTGCGGGTGTCACGACTGCATGGGGACTATTACAAACCTGTCAACTGCCCGCAATGTAACATTCCAAATACGTTCGAACACCTCTTTTTTGTATGTCCGGCATATACTGTACAACGCCTAGAATTAAGTGCAGGGGTACTAGCAGCATAAAAAAATATACTGTGATTGATCGCGGTCTACTGCTAATGCCGCCGAGCGGGATCGGCTCTATTGTAAGACAACATGTTTTCAAATTTTTGCGAGACACGGGGTACCTCGATAAAATATAAATATACTAATTAAATCACGTACATCGAAATTTCGTAGGCATTCCGGGTAACGAACACGCTGACCAACTTGCCAGAATAGGTTCCCATGAAGGTCTACCCTCTGATTTAAAGCTTAGCGCGCGCGAACTTATTGCAATCATTAACCAAAAAGGGTATAATGAACAGGATCACAAATGGTCAATGTACTGCGCCGATCATAATTTACCGCTATTAACCAACCCTAGCCATAAGATTAACATATATAGTCCCATTAAAAGGGGGGGACAGGGCTTACTCGCGCATGCGCATAAGGGTGACTAGATTGCACGGCGACTATTACAAAACTGTCCTCTGCCCCCAGTGCAACATTCATAACACGTTTGAACATCTTTTCTTTATATGCCCTAAACACGCTGAACAGAGTCTAGAACTAAGTGCAGGGGTAATAGCGGCCTACAAAAACCCACTTATAATTAATCGCGACTCACTGTCGATGCCTCCAAGCGGAATCGCTCCTGTTGTGCGACTGCACGTGTTTAAATTTTTGCGCGACACGGGCTACCTAGATAAAATATAATATTCCGTTGGACTATTAGCGGTAGATAGAAACAACAACACATACCGTCAGTTATATACTGCTTCATTTATTCAAATTAATAATAGCAATCTTATGTACTAATGACGGGCGAGTCTCGGACGACGGTCACTTCGGTGTGCACCATATGGCCACTCGTCTGGGCCCGAACTGAACCTAACCATATTATCCCGGCCCTATAGGAAAATTAAAATAAATAAATAAATAAATAAATAAATAAAAACTCATATCAATAATGGCAACTTTATGTACTAATGACGGGCGGGTCTCGGACGATGGTCACTCCGGTGTTGTCCATATGGTCACTCGTCTGGGCCCGGCTCGAACTTATATACTATTATAAATTAATTTGGTTCTAAAACTGTACCGTAAAACAATCCATGATATATGTAATTTTAAAGATTCCAATTAATAATGACTATCTTATGTACTTATGACAAGAGGAAAATTGCATCAACAAATAAATAGATATAGAAACACTGCATGTAATGTGCACGCCGAGAACCTATATTTGTATTTGGGGTCCAAATGTACTTTGGATTGGTAGTACATTACAATGCAGTGTCCAATAACACCTTGTTGACGTCAATACATAAATAAACAATACTATAAACAAGGCAAAGATGGGGGAGCTGTCTATAACGAATGTTCGCGGTTTCCTCGTCTGCACTTTAAGATATTTAGGAAAATTACACCAATAAATAAATAGATAAAGACTAATAATACTAAAACGACGGAAGGACGGAAGGGTACGCCCCCCCCCCCCAATACATATGTCACTTGGCCCTTTTCGACCACTATGGATAAGCTCTAATCCTTCTTTTACAACCAAATAGCGCTCTAGGTAACAAAACCCAGGGTTCCGCGAGACCCTCTTTTTCCTTCTCTTAAGCTGTAAACAGCCACCGACAACGAAGGCAGGGGAAAGCACACAGATAACATACTTCCACGCAATGTCGGAAGATATTAAGTGCGCACGTGGGCAAATCGCTTTTACTCACAGTGCAACCCCTATAGCTGTAAATAATTTTGTAAATAAATATGTCAAGTAAACTTTTCCCATATCCACACTAACAAAACATGTTGGGTGGAGCGCGTCGGCAGGGCTAGTAGGGCGCCCCTGGCGAAATACCAACTTGTTCGTGCACTCTGGCTCTGTTGAAATGACCCACCCATCATAACCAAAAAAAGAATGGTGACGGTTTTTATTGTTGTTGTTTTCCCTACTGTAGTGTAGATGATGCTTTCCCGTTGTGTAGTTTAAACAGAGCCCGTTATATGACAGGAGTGTTAAATGAATAAGTTAGGAAATTCTAATTCACCCATGAATGCAAACCAAACCAAACCAACGGTCGCGTTTTTTCTCTTGTTAATCGCATGCTCTCTTATATTCTTCATATTATCTGGTTTATAGTGCATGATATTTTTAATGAAAATTCAATACTGCTACAGCAGCTGGAGTTTCACTTCTTTAATTGATATATATGGGCGACGAGGAAACAGCCTAAATTAGGAAAGAAGCTGTATACCTACTCTGCAATATGCTAGATTTTCACTCACTGGTCATATATCTGGTTATTAGTGTGTGCGTGTTTAAATTGTTTTACTAATACTGTTAATCCCAACCTAACTGACTCACATGTCTTCCGCGAGGGACGTTAAACAGGGGTGCAGTGTATCGGTGCTCTACACCGGGCACTTTAAAGAACCAGGAACGCCTCTGGAAGTGGGGCGTTTCCTGTATCCTGCTCGAACCCCCACTAATACCTCTCCTGGGGCGGAGAGCCCTATAAAATCACACACAATTTCGTAAACAAACCATAAACAAAAAATCATAAATAATAATAATTATAATAATGATAATAATAATGGTTATGATGAGAATGATGGTTATGTTAATGTTAGTGATGATTATGAAGTTGGGGTTAATGATGATGATGATAACAATACTAATAATGGTTATAATAGGACAAAATGTGCACACTTAACGAAAGATATTCCTAATCATTTATCTATTTTATATTATAACGGGTCTACTATGATTAACGTTTTTTTATAATTGTAATATAATTCTCCTCCTGTTTTTTTTTATTTATTTATTTATTTTATACCAGTGAACGATAAGGTCTTATTGGCCACTGTGCACTGGTGTATTTGTATTAAAAATAGTAATATTAATAATAATAAACCTTTGGCGAAAACCCGAGCAGTTGGGGTAAATTTGACCTACTTTGGTTCAAAATTAAAATATTTTTCCCTGACAGGTCACAGGGGCAGGTCCGCACATAAGGCTGTCGTGAAGACGCAGCGAGACCTGTAAATAAACTCTGACATTCACACACGAACACTGTAGAAGTAACATTTTTGCCTAATCATAATACAAAATTTTCTAAACATCGATTTTATTGATATCGAAGTTCGAAAATGGTCATATTGGGTGGAAAAACATGACCGCCAGGGGGTGGGGCAGTTTTCTTTATATATGTATATAGTGAAAACATGTGAACAGTCTAGAATACACATTTTTGCACAATCTTCATGAAATTTGGACAAATCTTGGAAGAGTTAAAAAATGGCTCAGGTCTTTAAAAAAAACATGGCCACCAGGAGGCCATTTGTTGTTCATTCTTCATGAAACTTGGTTGGAACATGTGTTATATTGATATCTTGTCTTTACATATACATGATTTTTTAATTTAGGTTAAAATGTGTGTTTGGACATAAATAACCAAAACAGATAGTACAAGTGGTATGTCAGTATTACACGGACTGGTGTTCACTGTTTACAACGGATCACAAGCCCATCTGATACTGGTCAGTGTCTTGACAAGTGGCCAAAGTTGGAGAGGAATTAATGGTCTGTTACATAAATGACTTCTGTGTGTGGTAAACGCATGATACTGGTCATGTGGTCAAGTAATGAAACATTAAAAATTGTGTGCACTTTTCACACATTGTCAAATAAGTCAAAATGAGTGAAAAGTATCCAAAAAATTAACGACTCAACAATATAAAGGGTATAATTGATTAGTATAGGTCCTGATTGGTTTTTGCACTATTAATTGGATACATTTCACAGGTCATTGACATAAGTAAAATAAATTGGAGACGGAATGTATACAGAATTTTATATTAGTACATGATGCCATGATACTTTTTGGATTTTATTTATAAATTAAATGGATTATGTGTAAACAAATCATTTACTTCCTTCATTCCCACAGCATTGGGTATGAGTAAATCATTGGTGTTTACTAGTTTACTTGGGTCCTGTTGAGTGTAGCTGAATGTGTGATCGCCTTTTGTCCGTCATGCGTCGTCCGTCGTGCGTTATGCGGCGTCAATATTTGCCTTGTTAACACTTTAGAGGCCCCATTTATTTTCCAATCTTCATGAAATGTGGTCAGAAGATTGGTCTTAATAATATCTTGAATGAGTTCGAAAATTATTATGTTTGCTTGTAAAACATGGCTGTAAAAGGGCGGGGCATTTTTCCTTATATGGTTTTAGTAAAATCTTGTTAACACTCTAGAGACCACATTTATTGTCCGATCTTTATGAAACTTGGTCAGAAGATTCATTCCAATAATATCTTGGATAAATTCAAAAATGATGCCGGTTGGTTGAAAAACATGGCCGCCAGTGGGCGGGGCATTTTTTCTTATATGGCTATAGTAAAACCTTGTTAACACTCTAGAGGCCACATTTATTTTCCGATCTTCATGCAACTTGGTCAAAAGATTTGTCCCAATAAAATCTTGGATGAGTTCGAAAATGGTTTCGGTTGCTTTAAAAACATGGCCACCAGGGGGCGGGGCATCTTTCCTTATATGGCTATATATGGCTATAGTAAAACCTTGTTAAACTCTAGAGGCCACATTTATAGTCCAATCTTTATGAAATTTGGTCAGAAGATTGATCGCAATGATATCTTGGATGAGTTCGAAAATGGGTATGTTTGCTTCAAAAACATGGCTGCTAAGGGGCGGGGCATTTTTCCTTATATGGCTATATATGGCTTTAGTAAAATCTTGTTAACACTTTAGAGGCCACATTTATTATCCGATCTTCATGAAACTTGGTCAGAAAATTCATCCCCATCATATCTTGGCCGAGAAAAAAAATGATGCAGGTTGGTTGAAAAACATGGCCGCCAGAGGGCGTAGCATTTTTCCTTAGATGGCTTTAGTCAAACCTTGTTAACACTCAAGAGGCCACATTTATTTTCCAATCTTCATGAAACTTGGTCAGAAGATTTGTCCCAATGATATCTTGGATGAGTTCGAAAACAGTTTTGGTTGCTTTTAAAACATGGCCGCAAAGGGGGCGTGGAATTTTTCCTTATATAGCTATAGTAAAACCATGTTTACACTCTAGAAGCTATATTTATTGTCCGATCATCATGAAATATTAGTCAGACGATTTTTCCCAATGATATCTTGGATGAGTTTGAAAATGGTTCCGGTTGGTTGAAAAACATGGCCGCCAATGGGCGCGTGGCATTTTTCCTTATAAAGCTATAGTAAAACCTTGTAAACACTCTAGAAGCCATATTTATTGTTTGATCATGGTGAAACATTGCAAGAAGATTTGTCCCATTGATATCTTGGACAAGTTCGAAAATGGTTTCGTTGCTTGAAAAACATGGCCACCAGGGGGCTGAGCATTTTTCCTTATATGGCTTCATGAATCTTCATGAAACTTTGTCAGAATATTTGATTAAATGATATCTTGGATGCGTATGAAAATGGTTCTGGTCCGTTTAGTAATGAAAATTGGTAAGAACATTTTGTTCTTATGACATCATGGACTGCACAGAACAGGTCAGTTCCTTTGAATCTCAGATGAGCGACTTTGGGCCTTTCAGGCCCTCTTGTTCTTTTTCAATGTGAATGGTCCTTTTTAAATACATCAATCAAAAGGCGGGGGTGAGGGTGGAGATGGGTGTAAAGTGTGGGGATGTGGTCATTAATAACATTATCTTTCAAAAATGAAAAAAAATGGTGGGGGATTCTTGGGTGGAATGGTTGGACAGTCTTTCAAAAATCAAATGATAACAAGAGATAAGTTTGTCAGTAACACAATGCCCCCTATTGTGCCGCTTTGGTGCCTTAAATTTGACCTTTAACATAGAAGGATGACCTTGACCTTTCACCACTCAAAACGTGCAGCTCCATGATATACACATGCATGCCAAATATCATGTTGCTATATTCAATATTAAAAAAGTTAGGACCAAACTTTAACGAAGGTTAAAGTTTTAGGAAAAAACTAGTTTTTGACCCAGCATGACCCATTTTTGAACTTGACCTAGATATCATTTAGACACAACTTCTGACTAAATTTGGTGAAGATCTGATGAAAACTACTTCAACTAGAGAGCGGACACCATACTAAATCCTTGAAATGCACTAAGCGACCCCGTGACCTAGTTTTTTACCCGGCATGACCCATATTCGAACATGACCTACCCGGTAGATATTGTCTTGATACAACTTCTGACCAAGTGTGGTACAGATCAGATGAAAACTACTTCAATTAGAGAGCGGACACCATGCTAAATCCTTACCGCCAACAAACTTACAGAGTTAAAATATTTTATTGACAGTAACCCCAGTACCCATATCCTATGCTTACAGGAAACCAAATTTTCCAATGGAACTGTAAAACATATACCTGTGTAAAACTGTGAATTTAACATTTTTGTGAATTTAAACCATAATATTGCCGGTGGCCTTGCCATATATATTAAAAACTCTATTAATTATGAACACCTGGGAGTGAACAACCAATTTAAATCTGATGGTAGCACTGCTATTGAGGCATTAGCAATTAAATTGGTTATTGACAAGAACCGGCCTCTTATCCTGGTCAATTTATATTCAAGAGGATGTGATCTTGAAACTCTGAACGGCCTCTTTAAGGAATTAAGGAACATTAAAGGACCCTTTGATGTAATATTCACAGGCGACTTTAATGCACATCACCATGCTTGGGGTTCCATAAATTCAGATGCAGAAGGTCGGGCGGTAATAGAATGGTTGGACGAGCAAGATCTTATACTGCTCAATGACGGTTCTCCAACCAGACTTAACCCCACTGGTTTAAACTCCCACATTGACCTTACTGCTGTTAATGCCAGGATAGCAAGTGCGTCTGCATGGGCAACCGTTAATGATACCATGGGATCTGATCACCTCCCACAACAGGTTACTCTGCTCAACTATATTGCACAGGCAACTGAGGCTCAATGCTCAGGAGAGCAAAAGTTTTTATTGGAAAAAGCTAATTGGGCTCAGTTTAGGGACCTCTGTTCAGATCTCTCCCTTGCAGATGTTCACTCCCAGGACCCAAACCTGTTTTGTAACAACTTAACTAGCAAGATACTGTCCATAGCGGAATGTAGCATACCGGTCTCCTCCGGCAAGGTTAAGGCCAGAAATAGGGTCCCGTGGTGGAATGAGGGGTGCGCCAATGCGGTACAGGCCCGTAAAAATGCTTTAAAAATTCTTAAAAAGAACCCCGCTGAGCATTATCTTCTTAATTATAGGTCCCTCGAAAATCAGGTGAAGCGGGTTATTTTGAATGCAAAAACTCAAAATTGGAAAGAATTCTGTGATTCAGATATCATTAATAAGAAAAATACTAGGGATTTTTTGCAAATAATCACAGAATTAAAGGAAATTCATTCAACCCTGTACCGCTACTTAAATACAAAGGCGAAATTGCCACTACCCCAAGGGAAAAGGCTCAATTATTGGTACGACACTTCCAATCTGTCTCCAGTGACTCAAACCTTCCCGTTGAAACTTTGAATTATCAAAAGTGGTTTGAGACTGAGCACCAAAATATTTTAAATGAGCCTGGGTACAACAGCATGCCTCTCAATTTACCATTTACTATAACAGAATTATTAAGTGCCATTAACACAAGGAGCAACACCGCCACGGGGCCTGACAAAAAAGCATATTTAATGTTTAAAAATATGCCAGCCATAACTCTGAAAATTTGGCTTAACCTATTCAATCAGGTGTATAGGACAGGCAGGATACCACCCGAGTGGAAGCAGGGCACGGTGATTCCAATTCCTAAACCCGGTAAAGACAAAAATGATCCAAACTCATATCGTCCAATAAGTTTAACATCACATGCAGGTAAATTATTAGAAATAATGGTCAAAACTAGATTAGAACACTTATTGGAATCAAATAACATACTTAACCCCTTCCAGTCTGGCTTTAGGAAGGGGCGTTCCACTCTTGATCATCTAGCTAGATTACAACATGATATTATTTCTGCAAAAAATCAAGGGCAATCAGTATTAGCAATTTTTTTTGGACCTTCAGGCCGCCTTTGATTTAACATGGACCGTTGGCATATTAAAAAAGCTAGCTGACTATGGAATCACTGGATACTGTTTCCACTACCTCAGAGCTTTCCTAGAGGGCCGTAAAATCCAGGTCAGGGTCGATGGGGAGTTATCAGAGGTAGCCATAACTGACCGCGGAACCCCCCAGGGGTCCGTATTATCCCTGACTCTGTTCTCCCTCATCGTAAACGGTCTACCTGATGCCGTAAAAGACTCAGGAATGGTTATCTCCCAGTTTGCAGATGACTCAGGCACTTGGTTAAAGGGGTCTAACATGTTACGCCTGCAAAAGAGGGCTCAAGCAGGCTTAGACTCCATATGGAAATGGGCAATGGAATGGGGATTCAAAATTTCTCCAACCAAAACAGTTGGAGTACTATTTGGCGACCAATTTCAGCACTCTTTGGACTTAAATTTAGGCGGCACCCAAATTATCTTTGAAAAAGTGGTAAAATGTCTAGGTATGTACCTAGATAAACAGTTAACTTTTACTCATCACTTCAAATATTTGGCAGAAAGGTGCGAAAGGGACCTAAATTTAATGAGAATGTTAAGAGGCACAGGTTTCAGATCAGATAAAAATAGCCTCTTAACTCTCTACAAGTCCCTTATACGTCCAAAGCTAGATTATGGAGCCCAGATCTATGCACGTGCAAAGCCAAACGCCCTAAAAAAGGTTGATGCCATTCAACACAAGGCCCTAAGGATAGCTCTGTGAGCCCTAAACTGTACACCGGGTGCACTGCTTGAGGAGGATGCCGGTGTGCTGCCTCTTGACTTGCGTAGAAAACAACAGTCCCTTAACTACTGGGCCAGGGCTAAGTCTCGGCATGGTTCAAACCCCGTTAACAAACTTGTCAGGACTGGCACCTTCATCAAGGGGAAAATACTTAAGCGTAAGCATGTCACCCTACCTTTTGGTGCGAGTATTAGGACCCTGGTTGAGGATGCCGGCCTCGACAAGGTACCTGTAGCAGACCTGAGGCCCTCCAAGACCCACCCCTGGACGCTTGGACCCATTGATGTTGACCTATCACTCTCTAATAAAATAACAAAAACTGACTTGCCACAACTCACCAAGTCAGAAGCTCTCTCTCTTATAGATAATATGTATGCTGAGCATCTAAAAATCTACACTGACGGCTCCAAATGCCCTAACTCTGGTTTGGTAGCCAACTTGTTTGTAATTCCTTAAAAAAATATTAGCAAAACGCACAGGCTCAGCAAAAATCTCTCTATTTTTACAGCAGAACTTTTGGCAATTAAATACTCTCTGTGCTGGATATTGGTCAATAAACCTACTAAAACTGCTATTTTATCAGACTCAATGTCATCTCTTGAGTCTATAAAAAACAGAAATAGCAGATCTAGGCCTGATATTTTAGCTAGCATTTTGGAACTTCATCAACAGTGCCTAGATAAATCTTTCAAGGTCACATTAGTATGGTGTCCAGCACATGTCAACATCAGTTGGAATGAGCAGGCCAACAGGGGGCCAAGGAGGGCCTCTTGAGGAGGGCCATAGATGCTGGGGACCCCTGGCACCTACTGAGATCTACTTCCCGACAAAGAAATTTGTATTGGGTGAGTGGAATCTCCGGACCGACAATTTGTCTTCCCGTCGACATACTTTTAAAAGACCCGCGAAAACCCTCTGGCCGCCTGACAGATACTCAGCAAGCATTGTGCTTGACAGAGCCATCACGCGCCTGAGGATGGGAACCACCCTATTACCCGGTGGCGCGGGAAAGTATTTCCTCGGTATAGACCCTCCATGTCCTAGATGCCAGGAACCCCTCACTGCGCCCCACATGCTACTGCACTGTCCTAACCATAAGGCGCAGAGGGACCACCTCGAAGCTGCATTGCACTCCCATGGATTTGTTTTTAACCTTTCCAACGTGCTAGACCTCAAGGGAGCAGCTAGGGGCCCGGTCTTCTCTGCCCTCGCCAAATACCTTCTGGATTGTCAAATAACTGACAAAATCTAGGTCATTGGGGGAGGGAGAGCAGCCAACACCCACCCAATTGACGTTTCGACAGCCGATTGATTGACAGGCTTATTAACCAATCAGATTACAGCATAGATTAGGCCCGTTACTATCCGCCATTTTGTCCGTCAAACTCGCCGTTGTCCGACACATAAGGTTATACGTAATTCTGTGTTTTAAACAAAGAAAATGGTTAAAAGGTGCTGTTATGGCACTTGTAATTCAGACACAAGGTATCCAGAACGGTTAAAAGATGGAATCACGTTTTTTTTCCGTTCCCTAAACCGGGTACTAATCTTGAAAAATTCAAACGTTGGATTCGTCATTGTGGTCGTCCACACGAACAGCTTAATCTCAACATATTAAGCGATCGCCCGAAAGCAAAACACCTCTACGTTTGTTCTAAGGTCGTTATAATAAGATACTACGCGAAAATAGAAAATGTAAGTTTTGCAACGGACACGTTATAAAAAACGAGTATCACTTTTTACCTGTTTTTCCTCTATATAGAGAAATTAGAAAGGAACATTTAAAACCATTTATTTCAAAGGTGGCCAACGTTAAATAATTTGACATTCTTATGCAGTCGGCTAATAAATAAGACATTATAAACTTTGCTAGATCTATTTTTAATGCTAATGAAATGCGTAATAATAAAGCCAATCAGGTATAATTTTAATAATATCACATAGAATAAAGCATTTTTATTTCTTTCGGTTTAAGTCTTCCGAATTTAATGTAAGTTAAGAAACTATTTTCAAATGCGCAAGTAATTATCAATAGGGGCCAATAAGTGTAATTTTACACCATATGTGGGCTTTCTACTAATCCGTTATCAAAACAGATGCCGCAAACCGTGAATGACCCTTTGAAAACCCGGTCTGATTAGCGAGTTTTTTGTACATGAAAATTCTTTCAACTTTTTATATTTTAAATATTGCAGAAGATAGTTTACGAGGAAATAATAATATATAATAATATATTGTGTATGTTACTTTTTTGACGACTTTGACTATGTTTTACGATTATAATAATGCTCATGGGTCATTTTGACCAAACGCATTGTAGATATGTGTTATATCGGATTTCAATAAAAACGTTCTTCGTCTTCTATTATAATAAATTTACTTACCTGTGCCACATTTGCGATGTTGCCATCGGTTGCAAAAATTAACGGCTTTTAATTAAAAAACTGAAACATCTATTACTCAAGGAAAAATATTGTGACTAACGAACAATTCATACTGTATGCGATAATTGGCGATAATTTTGCCGACTTTGATGATAAATTTAACGGCTTTTAAGTAGACTAATAAAAAAGTTTTGACTATTTAATAGATATGATAATTATATTCAGCACCACTATTCAATGATAATAAAAACTATTATATGGCCTTTCTGGTATACCATGAGGCCTTTTTGGTTCACTTATGCGGCCGATTCGCGTAGCCATTTTTATGACGGACTTCGGCGGAGTGACCCCCCTTGAAATCGGTGGGCGTGGCTTCACTCTAGCTGTCGAAAGGTCAATTATTCAGTCTTGTGACTGTTTTTCCCTTAAACTGTGTAATCTGTGCGCAAAGCTGACGTAATCTAGTAATTGTGTTGGATTTGTGTCTCCTTTACACAACTTTGATTTTAGTTTTTAATGGGTTTATTGTTCTACCTCGCCCTTTCTAAATCAGGCCAATGGTATTGACCTGGTCTTCTTTATTTTAATACATTTTTTATGAGAGTATGACGTTAGTCCACCATTTACATTTTTCAGTATCTTAATATAATCATATTTTATGGCATTTCTTATTACAAGAAAGGACGAGGCTGTCCAGTAACCTGGGATTGTTGGCTGCATTGCACCCCCTCTCTTCCCCTTTGACACCCCACCCTTTCCCCTTCAAACTCGAAGAGCCATGTCGGACTGGAGTGCACGGTGCAGGGCCTTACACCATGAAAAACCCTTATTTAACCCTATCCAGGGTAATACCAATCCCTTGGTATTATTGTCGATTTTGTTGATATTGCTAATTTTCCATCAAAGCAAATTTTGTACCTTGTAGTACATTAAATCTTGTTATTACTGCTATTTTGTGTAGCAAATTTCCTTATTTTTGTGTAAAACTGCTATCTTATATAGCAAATTGCCTTAATTTTTTCTCAATATTGCTATTTCTACACCATAGCAAACGTTTTACTCTGTATTACACGAATTCATGTTAAAATTGCTATTTTATATAGCAAATTTCCTTAATTTTATGTTAAATTGCTATTTATATAGCAAATTGCCTCGGTTTTTCTGTTTAGTTGCCATTTTACATACCATACAAGGTACTTTAGTACTATTTCCTCCATTGTTATCACCAATATATAAATAACATTGGTTGGATTAGAGCTTTTTGGGTTTGTTTTACTGCTTTTAGGTAATACTTGGTCTTTTTACCATTTTACATCATACCTTTTACCAATTTTCCTTCAATTGTATACAAACTATTTTTCATTTACCCTGCACTCCCTCTGGTCCAGGGGAAACAACCATTGTTGACTCCATCTCCACAATTACCTCCCTAAGTTCAACTGAGTGACATCACCCCTGCTGGCTTTTTTCCCCCACTCACACCGGCCTACACTTCCAAAATCTCTTCTTCTTTCAACCCTCCAGGGTGGCAACTTGTAATTTAAATATATAAACGCATATAGTACTGTACATATTGTAAATAATGTACTTTTTGTACAAATTTAGTTGTTTTGTCACATTTTTAACTGTAAAGCACATTGTTTTACCCTTTTTTTATGTGGCCCTATAAAGGTGACCGTTTGGAGACACGTAAGTCATTACCCTTAACATATAAGTTTTTTTTACTAATCTCACTTTTAAATATTGTTTTAACGCCACTCTGAGGGGATTTCTCTTCTCCATAGCCCAATCCTCTTTAAGTTCCATACAGACAGGGTCTTACGTTGGAGCATAACGGCTATATTCCCTGTCTGCAAGTGTTTAACATTGAGCCACATACATAAATTTATACATATTACAATTTTTAATAACTCAATACTCAATTGCAACATTAATATAGATTTGAGAGTTATACTCCCTATGTGTTAGTATATATAATCTTTTTCTTTTCTTTTATTCCATATAATTGCATGTCTACATGCAAATTCACTTTACATTTGAGAGCTATTTAATCAGGCTCTAGCATTCCTACTAATTAATGTTCGTAGATAAGCATATTTTCCCATCGATTAGATCTTGTTGTATGACATTTTGTTTAAACCTGAAATATACACCTAATTCTGGTACTTTACTATGTATGTAAATATATAGTGGCAATGTGATCCGGAAAATCCTTAAATATTATTATTTTGTTTTTGTTTTTCAAACATATTACACATCTGTGTATTCCTTTACTTTTCTATAGGCATTATACTAAAAATAATCCTATTTGGATTTTAACATTTAAAACACAGATCACAAAGTTTAAAGACTCCAACAACCCATTGCCAGGGGCGTAGCCAGACATATAGGAATGTTACGCACAAATGGGGGAGGGTGTGGGGGTTCGGGCCTCCCCCGAGAAACTTTTAAAAATCATAACCTAAATGGTAGGCGCTGAGGTGTATTTGAGGGGATATTGGGCACTTAATTTACATCTTGTATTTTACCTGAAAAGTGCTTTCACTTGTTGTGACAGACCAAGAAGTCATGAGACGTAATACACTACTAATGATAATAGCATGTTCAAACTTTATTTCTGCTATTTGACTTTGTGTTTTAATTTATAAAAGGATTGACATTGTATGTCATTTAGCTTGGCTTGTGTATAAATCTACCTGTTCAATTGTCATGAAAGATAAGTGCCAAAGCCTTTTTCTCTTTTGTGCAAATAGGTCAACAACTGTAGCTGCGTTCAGTTCCCTATCCCTGTGAACGTTCATGAGACCAAGTCCAGACATGTATGCGTTCAGTAGTCATAGTTTACCTCAAGTAGGTGTTAGGGCGTCTCATGGTACTGAACGAGCGTTCTGCTGAAGCAGTTGATACTGGCATCACAAGCAACGGGTGGAAGCACCTAGCAACATTCGGACACAAGTCTTCCGGTAGAGCGAGCAGCATGGTTTCCAGAGAAAGCGTAGATGGAATCTGTGTCTGTTCACAGCGGAATTTCCAACGCTGCCATTCTCTATGAAATGCTTCCATGTTAACGTCAAGGTCCGCCTGTGCTGCCGAGTAAATTGCATTTGTTTGTTGATCATTATAAAGGTCTTGGACACGATCTGGTAATAGGTACTGCATGGCATATCTTTAATTTCCTTGTAAAAGCCGTTGTTGAAGCTCTGCAAGTAAAAGGTCCGCAAATGGTAAATACAGATTAACCCTCCAGTAGTCAAATGCGGTAGCAGCCGGTGCATATGTGTGGTTCTGCTGTTGCCCTGCGCGTGGAAATGTAGGTTCAACATCAATCGAGCTTGCCATTCAACGGCTTTTTCAAACAATGTCTGCAATACAAGTGGATCGTTGCATTCTGCCTCTACCTGTGTTTTTACGACTTCCAACAGAACATGCTCTACAACCACCAGTGTAATAATGAAACTTAACTGTGTAATAGCTGCTTTAAAATCGCCAGCCTTTGCATCATTGTGTTGGGCTATATCTTCAAGTGTGCGCACAGCCGTTCCAAATGAAGCCTTGAATGTGAAAAGGGCATCGGCTCTGGCCGCCCACCGGGTCTCGCACAAAGTTTTGAGTTTGGTCCTCCTGCCCATCTCAACCCAATCCTCATCACTATTGCTAAGGAATTCTTGAAACCGTATTTACATCTTGGCTGAGTACTGGAAACAAAATGCTATAACCTGGACGGTCGTCATAATGTTTCTTGCACAGGGCTCTTTGGACGCGTGAATAATAGCAAGATTCGAGGAATGCGCTTTGCAATGTGAATAAAGTGCATTTGGAACTACTAGTTGAATGCGGGCTTTGACACCGCGGTGACAACTAGACATATTTGCGGCCCCGTCGTACCTTTTGCCTGCCATCACATCACCTCAAAGAAGTCTCGTAAATTGACTTGAGGAGATCTTCAATTATCACGGACATTAAGGTTAACCACCTAAGGCCATAGCCTTACACTCACATTAAGCCTTTTTTGGCCATGTGTACATTTTATTTTTTCTGAATGATGTTACGCACGTGCGTAAGTGCGTATCGCTGGCTACGCCCCTGATTGCAGTAAATACTGAACAATGGGTCTAGTAATGATGATACCGCATATAATAGTATGTGTTTTTACCATCAATACTTATAAAAATTGGGCTATTCTCCTGCTTCTCTCTCTTTCAATACAAACAACATACATATAATAATAATAATAATAACAATAGTAACAATAATAATAATAATAAATTAATATAACTTCATCATAATAGTTTAAATAACATATACCAATTATATTAAATTCAAACAGATTCAAGTAGAAATATTCCTTTTTGTTTCATATGCTTTGTTTACATTCCAAAAGTGCAAAAGAGCAGACGCAATCATTATGATTGGTTATCTCTGTCACGTCCTTGCAAGAGCAGACGCCATTTCAAGGTCGTTTTTTGTGCGAAATTTTTATCCCAAAACGGATTGACCTACTTGCTTTTGCGCGAAAGTGACAGAGATAACCAATCAGAGCCATGTTTTTAAATACAGTCAACCAATAAAAACACCGCTTTCTTACAGCTTTAGGCTAGACATTGATAATTAATTTTATTAAGTACATGTTCTGCGTTTTTAACGCTTCTTGAATAAGTATAGATATTTTTAAACCAATAGATTTTTATTAAGGCACCGCACCAACACTGCCAAGTTTTCTATTTATATCAATGGTACAGCCCAGTAAAATCGGGCTGTCCATTTTATGGCCGATTTCGACCTTTTTATGCAGAGTTTTATGTTAAGCAGTGTGCTCGGGCAATGGTTTATTAACCGAAGTCCCGAGGGTAAACAACCCCATTTGTCTGTCTGTCTGTGCTAATACCTTGAAATGCACTAAGCGACCCCGTGACCTAGTTTTTGACCCGGCATGACCCATATTCAAACTTTACCTAGATATTGTGTAGATACAACTTCTGACCAAGTTTGGTAAAGATCGGATGAAAACTATTTGAATTAGAGAGCGGACACGAAAAGTGTGACAGACTGACCGACGGACAGTGCGAAAACTATATACCCCCTTTTCTTCGAAAGGGGGCATAAAAATAAATATGTGTGTTTTTTATGTTACAACAAAAATAATTGGGGCAGGGGGAGATTCTGATGAGGTGGGGCCTTGGATTGTTTGGGTAAAGTCCATTGTGGTGTGTCAGGTAAGTGTTGTTTTGTCAAAGTATGAATCTATTCTGATCATAAATAACGAAGTTATGGCAATTTTAGCAAAATTTAATAATTTGATCTTGACAGTCAATGTCATTCAAAGGTCGAGGTCAAAATCAACTTGCCAGGTACAGAGCCCTCATGATAGTAAGAAATATTTAAAGATTGATAGCAAAAGCCCTTATACGGCAGAAGTAGAGTGGATATAAACACAAAATTTAACAAAATATTCAAAGTTGCTAAGTTAACAAGGGCTGTTTGTAAAACATGCATGCCCCCCATATGGGCTCTCCGTTGTAGTGACAGCCATTGTGTGAATATGTTTTTTGTCACTGTGACCTTGACCTTTGACCTAGTGACCTGAAAATCAATAAGGGTCATCTGCCAGTCATGATCAATGTACCTATGAAGTTTCATGATCCTAGCCATAAGCTTTCTTGAGTTATCATCCGGAAACCATTTTACTATTTCGGGTCACCGTGACCTTGACCTTTGACCTAGTGACCTGAAAATCAATAGGGTCATCTGCGAGTCATGATCAATCTACCTATCAAGTTTCATGATCCTAGGAATAAGCGTTCTTCAGTTATCATCCGGAAACCATTTTACTATTTCGGGACACCGTGAACTTGAGCTTTGACCTAGTGACCTCAAAATCGATAGGGGTCATCTGCGAGTCATGATCAATGTACCTATGAAGTTTCATCATTCTAGGCATAAGCGTTTTTGAGTTATCATCCGGAAACCATTTTTTTATTTCGGGTCACCTTGACCTTTGACCTAGTGACCTCAAAGTCAATAGGGGTCATCTGCGAGTCATGATCAATGTACCTATGAAGTTTCATGATCGTAGCCATTAGCATTCTTGAGTTATCATCCGGAAACCATTTTACTATTTCGAGTCACTGTGACCTTGACCTTTGACCTAGTGACCTGAAAATCAATAGGGGTCATCTGCGAATCATGATCAATCTACCTATCAAGTTTCATGATCCTTGGAATAAGCGTTCTTCAGTTATCATCTGGAAACCATTTTACTATTTCGAGTTACCGTGAACTTGAGCTTTGACCTAGTGACCTCAAAATCGATAGGGGTCATCTGCGAGTCATGATCAATGTACCTATGAAGTTTCAACATCCTAAGCATAAGCGTTCTTGAGTTATCATCCGGAAACCATTTTTCTATTTTGGGTCACCATGACCTTGACCTTTGACCTAGTGACCTCAAAATCAATAGGGGTCATCTGCGAGTCATGATCAATGTACCTATGAAGTTTCATGATCGTAGCCATTAGCATTCTTGAGTTATCATCCGGAAACCATTTTACTATTTCAGGTCACCGTGACCTTGACCTTTGATATAGTGACCTGAAAATCAATAGGGGTCAACTGCATGTCATGAAGAATCAACCTATCAAGTTTCATGATCCTAGGCATAAGCGTTCTTGAGTTATCATCCGGAAACCATTTTACTATTTCGGGTAACCGTGACCTTGGACCTGAAAATCAATAGGGGTCATCTGCGAGTCATGATCAATGTACCTATGAAGTTTCATGATCCTAGCCACAAGCTTTCTTGAGTTATCATGCGGAAACCACCTGGTGGATGGACCGACCGACAGACCGACATGTGCAAAGCAATATACCCCCTCTTCTTCGAAGGGGGGCATAAAAATTGGCCATAATTTCATCAAAATAACAACAGTTATGCTACTTGTCCTGTACAGTCCCTTTATGATAGGTAGTAAGTGTTGCATGTATGAAAGCAATAGCTATAAAACTTTAGGAATAAAATGGACCTAAACACAAAACTTTCAATTTTCTAATCTAAGTATAAAAGGGGCCATAATTCTGTAAAGTGCCAGTCAGAATTACATAACTTTGCCTGCCACGTCCCCTCATGATAGTAAGTAAGTGTGTCATGTTTCAATGCAAAAGCTTCGATACTTTATGAGATATTGGACCTTAACACAAAACTTAACCTAACCACAAAACTTAACCGGAGGCTGACGCTCAGGTGATGACAATACCGGTAGCTCATAATTTGTTTTTTACAAAATAGATGAGCTAAAAAAGGGCATAAGTGATAATGAAGTAACATTCTACTGAAAAAGTTAAGTAGCTGCATTCCTACACTGATCTGCTTTTACAAAACCCAGGACATAAAATATAAATGGCTTTTCAACAACATGGGAATCGAGTTCCAAGCCACATACTGTATGAGTTCAATGAGAAGATATCCATTAGTCAGTTGTAAACCCATAATTGTTTTTGCCTCTTTTAGGCGGCTCATGTGAACACATACACAATTCTTATCCTTTACCCACAATTTCAAACCTTAAATTCACAAATGTGGTCATGGATAAGAAGGAATTTTAGGCAATGTCATCAATGGTTTAATGGTTGTTTGAGTCATAGTATTACATTTGTCAAGTTTTTATTACTTAGATGTATTAAAATACCTGTACATTACTATAATCAGTTATTATCGAGTTATTTAAATTGTTATAAATTGTGAAATTGTTTTATACATGTAATTATTGAGTTTATTTTGTTCTCTCCTTTTTGCAGTATGCTGTGTTTGTATTGTATTGGGTATATTGAAATCACAAATGTTATTATTTTGCACTTGAATTTTGCGTGATAGTTTTAGTGACTAAAACTAATTAAAATATTGTCCATTGATAAGGCTGATATCTTTTCATTTATGTAGAAACAAAGATTGTTTTCAATACATTTGCATGTTGATTTTACGGATAAAGTTAAGCAAATACAATAAAAGTAAATACAATCATTTGTCCCAAATGCATCTCCTCTGAAGCCCTGCTGGGATTTGAACCCAGACCACTTCCCTCTGGCAAGGAAAGTATTCTATCTTGAAATACAAGGGCATGTTAGAGGAAAATGAGCATCATTAAGACTATTAACCTTAAAAAATATTTTATCTGTGGTATAATGTTAAAATTTCCTTAAGATAATTTTTCACGGGATCTTTCTTACGTAACACAAATCTGTATATCTGCAAAACATTACAGCTTAACTTCAGTTGTTTGCATTGTTCATGCATTTTTCAAGTATTGTGTTTAACTTTATTGCACGATATCTCTTAAACACAGGTGTTTAATACTGTTATTAAATTCTAAAAAGATAGTATGGTTTTGTTTTTCTCTGTTAATATCCCAGAAATAATTCTTATCTTTTTGTTTTTTTCATTATGTCAATTGTGTTTGACTACTACAATTGAAATACCAAAATACTGAAACACCAATGTAATCAATATAATAACAGGAATCTAATAAGAAACAAGAGATTGCCAAGCAATATTGTCCCCTACCGTTGAACTCCACCATTGTCAGATTATTATCTTTTGGTGCCATAGCAACCAGAATTCTTGACGTAAGAACAAACTGAAAGGAGGTGCATACTCCCTATATTGCCATCTATCCATGTTTCAAGTTTCATGAAAAAATATGAAGAACTTTAAAAGTTATCCCAGGATCCAGAAAAGTGTGACAGACAGACAGACAGACAGACAGAAAGACAGACAGACAGACAGACAGACGGAGTGTGCAAACCACAAGTCCCATTCGGTTTCACCGCTAGAGGACAAAAAAGAAAAAGTTTGTTGATCTCAGTCTGCAAACAGTTCTGATTAAAAATATACATTTGCTAGGATCAAACCTAACAGTACAAGTACAACATAATTAAACAAGAGGGCCTGAAAGGCACAATGTCCCTCACCTGAGATAGCAGGATATTATTCGGACAAATCTTCTCACCAAGTTTCATGAAGATCGGAAAATAAATGTGGCCTCTATAGTGTTAACAAGGTTTTACTATAGCAATATAAGGATAAATGCCCCGCCCCCTGACAGCCATGACTTTCAACCAACTGGCATCATTTTTGAACTTGTCCAACATATTATTGGGATGAATCTTCTGACCAAGTTTCATGTAAATGTGGCCTCTAGAGTGTTAAAAAGATGCCCCGCCCCTTAGCAGCCATGTTTTTCAAGCAAACAATTATTTTTGAACTCATCCAAGATATCATTGAGACCAATCTTCTGACCAAATTTCATGAAGATTGGACAATAAATGTGGCCTCTAGAGTGTTACCAGGTTTTGACTAAAGCCATATATAGCATGATATAAGGAAACATGCCCCGCCCCCTGGTGGCCATGATTTTAAAGCAACAAAAACCATTTTCGAACTCATCCAAGATATCATTGGGACAAATCTTCTGACCAAGTTTCATGATGATCGGAAAATAAATGTGACCTCTAGAGTGTTAACAAGGTTTTACTATTGCCATAAAAGAAAAAAAATGTTTTTCAACCAACCGGCATCATTTTTCAACTTATCTAAGATATTAATGGGATGAATCTTCTGACCAAGTTTCAGACTGTTAACAGGATTTTACTATAGCCATATATACCCATATAAGGAAAAATGCCCCCCCCCTTGGCAGCCATGTTTTTCAAGCAAATGTAACCATTTTCGAACTCATCCAAGATATCAATAAGACAAATCTTCTCACCAAAATTCATGAAGATTGGACAATAAATGTGGCTTCTAGAGTGTTAACAAGGTTTTACAACAGCCAAATATAGCCTTATAACGAAAAATGCCCCGCCCCCTGGTGGCCATGTTTTTAAAGAAACCAAAACCATTTTCGAACTAATCCACGATATCATTGGGACAAATCTTCTGACCAAGTTTCATAAAGATGGGAAAATAAATGTGGCCTCTAGAGAGTTAACAAGGTTTTACTATAGTCATATAAGGAAAAATGCCTCGCCCCCTGGCGGCAATGTTTTTCAACCAACCGGCATCATTTTTGAACTAGTCCAATATATTATTGGGATGAATCTTCTGACCAAGTTTCATAAAGATTGGACAATAAATGTGGCGTCTAGAGTGTTAACAAGATTTTACTATAGCCATATATAGCCATATAAGGAAAAATGCCCCTCCCCTTGGCAGCGATGTTTTTCAAGCAAAGGTTACCATTTTCGAACTCATCCAAGATATCATTGGGACAAATCTTCTGACCAAGTTTCATGAAGATTGGAAAATAAACGTGGCCTCTAGAGTGTTAACAAGGTTTTACTATAGCCATATATGGAAAAATGCCCCGCACCCTGGTGGCCATGTTTTTCAACCAACCGGTATCATTTTCGAACTCGTCCAAGATATTATTGGGATGAATCTTCTGACCAAGTTTCATGAAGATCAGACAATAAATGTGGCCTCTAGAGTGTTAACAAGATTTTACTATAGCCATATATAGCCATATGAGGGAAAATGCCCGACCCCTTGGCAGCCATGTTTTTCAAGCAAACGTTACCATTTTCGAAATCATCCAAGATATCATTGATACCAATCTTCTGACCAAATTTCATGAAGATTGGACACACAATAAATGTGGCCTCTAGAGTGTTAACAAGGCAAATGTTGACAGCGCACGATGGACGACAAACAAAGGCGATCACAAAAGCTCACCATGAGCACGTTGTGCTCAGGTGAGCTAAAAAAGAAACAAAGTCTTCCTTAACTGGGCTTGATTCACTGACCCTTGGAGTAAAAGTTAAGCGCTTAAACCAATGGGCCATCAGTACTCCCATAGTCAGTGGTTAATTTTATACTTTATATAAGCAATCCTTGTAATGTCACAAAATCAAACTATAACAAAAGAACTCTTCAAATTATTTTTGTCATTAAATGTGAATGTCACACCTTATGTACCACCCCTTTATGTACCACTATCTGACACATTATGTACCATATACATGATATATAGAGAGAAATAATATATGGTTTAATATGAATGTGTGTTATTAATAAAATGTATTTTGTGTCATATTATTGATGAATTTAGACTTATATATTGCCATATATTATATTTTGTGCAAGATTATGTAATTGTCAGTGAGTGTCTTAGTGTAATTCATTGGCCCCAGTAGTAATAAATGATTCATATTCTTACCTTAAATTGAAGTAAATGATAAAACATCCATTTGTCTCTATCTTATCCTAAGTCTAAACTGTTTGTATTTCCTATTGAATAATTGAATATGATACTTTGAAGAGAAGAGAGAATGACCTTCATTTTCAAACTGTAAAAAAAAAAATATTTCCTTCTTTTATCATGTTTGAGAATGACCTTCATTTTCAAACTGTAAAAAAATCAAACATTTTCCTTCTTTAATCATGTTTACAAAAAATTAACTGGTGGTGTAATCAAAGGATGTTTATTTGTGGTATAAATACTTACTGTATATAATTACAAATTATCACGGTCATTTTCAAATAAAAAATCAAAGGGAGGATAAAGACAAAGTTTTCACAGGTTATCAAGTAATTAAGGTAAGTGTTGTTGCAAAATGCTCTATTGTTCAAGTGTGTATATATGCTGGTGATATATGATTCAATATGTAAAACCATACCAACATCATGGCAGACACTATATTTGATTGTATTGATTGCGGTACCAATGTCACTGGTAAGCTAAGTTAAACTATTATGTAATCCTGTATGAAATAAAACAAGGGCTGTTTGTAAAACATGCATGCCCCCCATATGGGCTGTCAGTTGTAGAGGCAGCCATTGTGTGAATACGTTTTTTATCACTGTGACCTTGACCTTTGACCTAGTGACCTGAAAATCAATAGGGGTCATCTGCCAGTCATGATCAATGAACCAATGAAGTTTCATGATCCTAGGCCTAATTATTCTTGAGTTATCATCAGGAAACCGTTTTACTGTTTAGAGTCACTGTGACCTTGACCTTTGACCTAGTGACCTGAAAATTAATAGGGGTCATCTGCCAGTCATGTTTCATGATCTTAGGCGTAAGCATTCTTGCGTAATCATCCGGAAACCATTTTACTATTTCGAGTCACTGTGACCTTGACCTTTGACCTAGTGACCTTAAAATCAATATGGGTCATCTGCCAGTCATGATCAATGTACCTATATAGTTTCATGTATGAAATAAAAACAAGGGTTGTTTGTAAAACATGCATGCCCCCCATATGGGCTGTCAGTTGTAGTGGCAGCCATTGTGAGAATACGTTTTTTGTCACTGTGACCTTGACCTTTGACCTAGTGACCTGAAAATCTATAGGGGTCATCTGCCAGTCATGATCAATGTACCTATGAAGTTTCATAATCCTAGGCCTTATTATTCTCGAGTTATCATCCCGAAACCATTTTGCTATTTAGAGTCACTGTGACCTTGCCTTTTGACCTAGTGACCTGAAAATTTATAGGGGTTATTTGCCAGTCATGATCAATGTACCTATGAAGTTTCATGATCTTAAGCGTAAGCATTCTTGCGTAATCATCCAGAAACCATTTTACTATTTCGAGTCACTGTGACCTTGACCTTTGACCTAATGACCTGAAAATCAATAGGGGTCATCTGCCAGTCATGATCAATGTACCCATGAAGTTTCATGATCCTAGGCATAAGCATTGTTGAGTTATTATCCGGAAACCATTTTACTATTTCGAGTCACTGTGACCTTGACCTTTGACCTTGTGACCTGAAAATCAATAGGGGTCATCTGCCAGTCATGATCAATGTACCTATATAGTTTCATGATCCTACGCGTAAGCATTCTTGAGTTATCATCCGAAACCATTTTACTGTTTTGAGTCACTGTGACCTTGACCTTTGACCTAGTGACCTGAAAATCAATAGGGGTCATCTGCCAGTCAGGCTTAAGTTATCTTCCAAAAAACCATTTTACTATTTCGAGTCACTGTGACCTTGACCTTTGACCTCGTGACCTGAACATCAATAGGGGTCATCTGCCAGTCATGATCAATGTACCTATGAAGTTTCATGATCCTAGGCCTAAGCCTTCTTGAGTTATCATCCGGAAACCATTTTACTATTTCGAGTCACTGTGACCTTGACCTTTGACCTAGTGACCTGAAAATCAATAGGGGTCATCTGCCAGTCATAGGGGGCATAAAAAGATAGGTCATGCGTTATTCAATAAAGAACTCGACGCGAATCAACGGTTACTGTTTTACGGCCATCTATTTACCGCTTTGTACCTGTGGATAGGGGTTTCCCGCCATCTGTAAAAGTCTCATGTAGCATGTCTTTCCGTGGTATTGGCCCTCTGAATGAATACATACGATTTTTGGAAATGAACAAATACAAAAACACGAATGTGTCATATGTCAATATATAGTTAAATGTGTATTCTTTGACATAACAACGAAAACTGCATTTAAATCGGCCATGTTTTGACAAATTACTGGTTAGACTTAGCTCCCTTTACTTTAGTAATCTGTTTCATCAACACATTGTCTCATAGTATCGCCACTTCTGATTGGTTGTTAAGATGTGTTACTATGTGCAAGTGCTGGTTCTAAAAATAGTAGTTAAATGGAAAACCAAAACTCTTGTTCATTTTGTTTTTAAAATATTTTTAAACCTTTTTTGGAAAATAAGCGGCTTATAACACATTTGATAAAGCTACAATTAATCCATTTACAAACTACTTACTTGTGAGTTACGTAATTTAAAATCATAGCATCACCCTGGAATAAACATGACCTCCTTTCCAATGAATACTGGAAATCATGAGAATGATCGTGGTAATAGTCATGGATAACCATCAAATTAATTACAACTTCTAAAAATTGAAAAACATTAACTTTCTAGCACTTCATGAAGGTTTTTCGTGAAGGGGACAATACTATGAGGGCCGATACTATGAAAGTTACAAAAGTAAAGAATAATCTCCAACCTTCAAGCAAAAGAGTGCATTTCTGTTAAAGAACAATGTTTGCTAAAATAAAGTCATGGCAAGTGCCCCTTCAGAGAATTGTGTCTTCTTATAAATGATGTTCATGTTTTGAGAGAGTAAAGCATTGCACTCCAAAATGATTTAGTATATTGTAACCTAAAGTAGTTCCAAATCCAATATGACGTCCGCCTTCGTTCATCAGAGGTAGCACAACACAGTATAAACACACTCTCTCGGAGCCGCGGACGCCTTCTTGATCACCACCAAGCTCAATTCAGAAAACAAACAACCTGCAATTATAAAAACACATTCAATGCACACAAATAGTCTGAAACTTACATTTAAGATAAAAAAAATAGCATATGGAACCTGTACAGGTGATACTATTGACAATAATGACAGAATGGCAAGGCTGCAAACAGGGGGCGCTTCAAAATAAACTTTTTACCATGTATGCATACGAAAGTGGCTGGGGACGAAAGAAACGTAATGATAGCCTGCTTTTGGAATGATATTTTTACATGCAAAACCTAGCACAACCATATAACCATGAATAAATACCTCGTTACCAGGTGGTTTTCGCACAATAATTCACAGCGTGGCCCTACTAGCAATTCCAGCTTAAAAAGAACCCAAAATACAGTATGCCTACCGCAGTTGTCCATCCTAGGGGGTGCGCTCGTAACCGTGTTCTGGATGTGATTCACAGCTGTTCATTGTTACGAACGCTTAAGTACAATGTTCCGGACATGTAAAATCTGTGCCCGCGAAATAGGAGGAACAGTCTGAACAAAGATGGTGTCACCGTCTGCTTCGAAGATATTATACAAGTGCAATTGCGGTGTTGTTTTTTTTACACATTAGAGTCTGCAAGTGACCACCAGTGTCAGAAAGGTATGCTCATATTTGAATAAACGATATATTATATTGCTGTATATTTGGAGACCTTTAACATTGTGTTATTTATATCATTATGATTATAAACTGTCGACAATTTCTGTGTCCCAAAACAATTTCGATCCGTTCCATACAATTAGCAGGGTGGATTTGTTTTCATTTCCATTTCATTAGTTTTAGATCTACAGATATATACCAAATGATTTTTTGGTAAAAAGAAAAGAAATCCAAGTCACAAATATTTAGTGAATCGACGACGTAGACATATTTATAAGTATTAATTCTGATTATCAAACAATAGAAATTTTTTATAGTATGGTGTTTATTTCGGTTAGCTCTTCAGTGGGTTTCTTCTACAATTACACAACCGCTAGCAATGACACTATACTAGACTACTCACATGGTCGTCGACTGTAAACCTTGTCAGGATGGCAGACGTCGTCCTTGGCAGTACACACTTCGAGGGAAATACTCGTCTGCTGTCGTCGTCGGCTGCACACCACCGATCCTCCTGGGAATACCTACCCGACGCACAGGCTAAACCTCCATGGCAAGACACTAAGTCACAGGCTAATACTTACGTCACAGGCTAATACACTTATCCTCCTGGAAATACTAACATCAGGGCATCTATCCTCCTGGTAATACTCACCTCAGGGAACACGTCTGCACATGTCCGCGGACACGGTAGGAAGAGAGCATGGTCCTCCCATCAGGCATATGCGTCCATCCCATTGGCTCCACATTATGCAGCATGGTCCCGTCACATGAGCGACGCAAGCCAGGTACCACTCTGCAGGGGGGCGTGGCACTGGCACTACAATAGCAACACTGGACACAAAGTGCCAGAAGAGCTTTTGTCATGGCGTGATGTCGATTTAAGTCTTCTAGTCAGTAAAAAGTGAAAACATGGTTAAACTTTAACTACACGAGCCAGTAGAGCAATAAGGCTCTCATGGGCCTATTGTTCTAGTATTGTCAGTGCCCCAGATAATTATTTAGGAAATAGGGGTTTCACCCATTGATTTTGAACAGTAGGGCGATTTCAATCTTGAAATAGGATAAAATGAATTATAAAAATGCATACCGTAATATCATTACTACTTTACCTCTGTTGAAACTGCACACGTGTAATTATTGGTTACAACTGTAAACTTTCTCAATGAACTTAAATAAATTGATGTTTCATAACAATGTTAATCATTGAAACATTGAGTAACAAAGAATACAACGCCAACAAGAGGTCATGACCCCACAGTTTCGCATTTGAAAATGGTCATATTCTTAGGATTTAATGCAATTCGGGGTACAATAAGACCTATTACCCTCAAATTTGACATTGAAACCTACCATTTCCCAATATTTCACTTTTTGACCGGGGCAAATTCGCATATTTTGCTTCCTACCGTGGTGCGCTACCACTCTGGATCCAATCTCCATGCAGAGTTGTCGTTCCTTGCTCTCACATGCATCTTGCTTTGCTGGTTCCCGTCAAATCACTGCGCGGAGGTTGCTCTGGATCAGCAGACGATTTATTTCATAAATCAATCCCCATATTTGGTACCCTGCCTCTTTAACGTGAAAGGTGAAGGAACTCTAGACTATGCTGGTCAGAATATACTAAATAGTTTCCCTATATAATTCAATGTAAAAGCGACAAGTTTAAGCGAAAATAAATGCAACATTTTGAACATAGAGTCCCCCATAACTATACCTTTTCTTAAAGGCGATTGTAAACGGAATCGATTTATGCAATAAAAAAAGATATGCCATGTTCAAATCAAGAACGAACTCGACACAAATCAAAATCGACTGTTTTTGCAACTTTTTTCCGGCCGTTTCTTGTTTCTTGGTGGAATGTAACCTTTTTCAGTGTAATGCTTTACTATAGTCTTTAAGTTTAATCATATTTCAGTGATTTATTTTAGTAGTGAACACCTATTCATGCCCTAACACTATCTCCAAACGATAAAACCCTAACAACAGTCTAAAGTGTAAAACTTTCCATCGAGTCGACTATCATATTTTTTTATAAATTTAAGTATAACGATTGTTTAGTATACTGTAACCTTCATCACCTCCGGAAATCCATGTTCGGCCATGTTTTTCCCATATAGGTCATAATACACTAAATAGTTTCCCTATATAATTCAATGTAAAAGCGACAACTTTGAGCGAAAATAAATGCAACATTTTGCACATAGAGACCCCCATAACCATACCTTTTCTTAAAGGCCATTCTAAGCGGAATCGATTTATGCAATAAAAAAGATATGTCATGTACAAAGCAAGAAAGAACTTGACACAAATCAAAATCGACTGTTTTTGCAACTTTTTTTTTCGGCCGTTTCTTAGTGGAATGTAACCTTTTGTAGTGCAATGGTTTACTATAGTCTTCACGTGTATCATATTTCAGGGATTCAGTAGGGAACACCTATTCATGCCCTACCATTATCTCTGCAAGATAACACCCGAATAATGGTAAAAAGTGTAAAACATGCCTTCCTGTCAACTATGATATTTTTTTAGAGAGTACAGCCCTACATGAAGCGATCATTTAGTGTATTGTAGCCACTACAACTTCCGGTACCCAATCTTCCGGATATATTTTGACTTGAAATGAGAGACAAGTTACAGGCAGAATTTTTTTTTGCAAGGAAACAGCTAATTGTGTAAGAAAAGTGAAAAGGCGGATTATCTTTAAGTAAGTAACAACCGTTTTTCATTTATTAACTATAAATCTGGTCTACAGTAACGAATTATGATATAGCTTCTTCAGCACTTGAAGTTGAGGTGAATTAGCTATGCCAATTTATGGAGGTTTCGGCGAAACCCCAGTTTTGTTCATGCAATTTAGATTGCTACATTTTTATATTTAACATATAATTTAGCAATATTTTACTTAGTAAGAACTGAGTTACTAAGTTACTGAGTTTTATTTAACTTTTTTTTTGGTTCTTAACATTACATTATGAATTGCAATAACAAAATAGATATAAAATATAATTCAGCAATATTTTACTTAGTAAGAACTGAGTTACTAAGTTAATCAGTTTTATTGAACTTTTATTCCAAATTGTCAAAACTTTTCTGAGAGCAAGAATAAATGATTCAGTACAATGAATTGCAATGTTATAGTAGACAATATTTGATTAACTCAAATTTGACTCGATCAACACTTATCTGCTAATGGGCAACACAATAGTGTTTGTTAACACTTCGCCAACAATTGGAATGTGATAGAAATGCTGTATATTGATCTATTCACACCTATTAAGTAGTTATGTAAAGGCATAATCAACTATAAATCATTTCGCCGAACCAGTTTAACACCTACTATTTATAATCAATTCGCCGAACTGGGGTTTCGCCGAAACCTCCAGTAACCCTTGAACTTTTCCTGAGCAAGCTAAGCGGATCTTAACCATTTATACATTCAAATACTTTTGCACTTAATGCAACTGACAACTGCTACTAAGTGTGAACTATACTGGGTGGAGAAAAGACTAGGGTATTAGGAGCAGAAAAGACCAGGGGGAGAATTGACCATACACCTTTGAGTCATGGTTATAGAGATCCAATGAAATCACCTGATATAAAGATTGTTTTCTCCTTTATGTTTTGATCATATATTGTTACTTTACAACACAAAATCTGTAATTTTAATATGTTCTATGATGCTCTGGTCAGTTGACATTTTTTTCAACAAGAAACTAACTTCAAAGTCAGTTTGAAGTTATTTTAAGCATGTCAATATTGAAACAGCCAATCAAAATCCTAACTAAAGAAGGACCTTACATTCAAGATGGTGGTTTATTGATTTTTAAAATATAACCTGACGATAAATATTTAAAAAAAAGCAACAAATATAAAAATTAAAGGTTAATAAAGTGTAAATATGTTTATAATGATATTCATGGTAATAAATTCATAAAATATTTGTGATTTAACATCTTTATGAAAATTACCCACAACGCAAAAAGGTATAGCACACATCGCAAATAATATTTACCTTAGACGCATCTTATTTAATTGAATCTTATCTTTTAAGCATTTCAGATGTTTTTTTAAAGAGTTTTTTTTAGAGAGCATGACTGTCATTTGCTGAACCCTGATTACAGTAATTACTCTATGTTTTCGGACACTTACTATTAATACCCCAATTACAGCGATCTGATATACAGAAATTGGTTTTGTTTGGTTTGTTTATAATTAATTTCTTTCGCCTCCGAAAATTTAGATACGAAAAATATTCAAAAATAACAGGTGTCTGAAAATCAAGGGACAACAATTCAGGTGTCCGAAAATTGAAATAAATGCAATAAATCAAATGTTCAATAATTTTCTTGTGATTAACTCTTCTTTTTCTGCTTAAAAAAGAAACAAAACATCACAGCTTTATTTAAAAATCCATGCTCAAGGGTCACTAGATAAGCAAAAACATGCCAAAGTCTGTAGAAAAGCGCGGTAAAATATACTGTCAGAGAATTAAGAGACATTATATATGGACGAAAACCATTAACCTGAATGCAGAAAATTTAGGAGTCACGACAAATTATCATTTTTGCTAAATAGGAGGGTGTCCGAAAACTTAGAGAAATTACAGTATATAACAAGAAAGTTCAACAGACAGGGCTTAGTTGATAGATCACTGTACTGTACTGTAAAACCACAGTTCATGTAAATCCAAGGCCTGGCTATAGAAATGTGTTTTTGTATGAAATTCTGCCTGTAATGCTAAAATTGCTATTTATAGCACAATTTAACAATATTCTATGCTGATGACTTTCTTTAATTAAAGTCCATTTGGTCAAGCATATCAAGATAAAATATTCAAAGGTATCTTAACGAGTCCAGCTATATTTAAGAAAGAGCACTTACCGTAAGCAGTGTATCCATTATATATAATTTTCCAGTTACATCACTGATCTTTATCACATCCTCAATATTTAACACAAACACTTTTTAATAGTAAGCACAAAATATCACTTTTTTCCAGTTACACAAAATCACGTATTTAATTAAAATGTTTTGTACTTTCCACTCCTCATTCATTTATTCACACCAATGATTTTGGTTTGTATTTTTCCACTTGATCTTTTTAGGGGTTTTAATGTTCTCAATTTGGCTTCACTTCATGATCAATGTTTGGTAAGATGTTGATTTTTTTACAAGTGGTCATATAATTGTTCTTCTACAAATGAACTGCGTTTTGCTTTATCGATCATTGCTTGAATTTAACTTTTTTTTCTACTTGCAAAACATTGCAAGCAGCTTTAATACCAACTCGAAAAATCAAAAACATTCTCCCAAATTTTGCTGGAAACATAATTTAACGTTTTTGGTTTTTAACGTTTTTGGTTTTTTTACTCAACGGTTAACTTTGCTTTAATTTTCGTATTGTTATTTACGCCTGTGGGCAAAAAGAAACTAGTTATTTTTAGCTTTGACACCATGTCTGTTCAAGTTCAATGAACACGTTTGAATTAGTAGACTGTTTAACGTTCGCTGTACCAATACCATCCGCGTATCTGTACTATAAGTATACCAGGCTTCCGCATACGGGTATATGGGCGTTCTATGACCTACGGTTTAGCGTTCAGAACGTCGAGCATATTTAGCAATATTACAACTTTTTTTTTCACTATTTCTTTACTCGCAAAAAATTAATAGTGGCTTAAAACTTAACTCGCAATCCGTATTTTTCACTCGCATTTTGCGAGTGTGTGAGTGTTAATTTCGAACCCTGTCAGAATATTTCAGATTCTAACACAGTGTTTTTTTTCAGTTTTGGGGGTAAGGGGTCGGGTCCCCTGAGGGAGGGGGGGGAATTCACGCGTAAAAGAGAACAAGAGGGCCATGATGGCCTTGTATCGCACCACTGCTGAAAAAAGGCTATTCAAATATTCTCTGCATGTGCAAATACTTAAATATAGGCCTTACTTAAGCACATGTACACTTTTGTGACCCCCTGGGCTTGGTCAAATTTAACCCCAGGGGCATAATTTGAGCAAACTTTGTAGAGGACTACTATATCTCACTACATGTACATACAAAATATGGTAGCCCTAGGCCCAATGGTTATGGTCAAGAAGATTTTTAAAGTTTTCACAAAATAGGCCCCATATAAGCGTATCTTCAGTTTTTAGACCCCCGGGCAGGGTCAAATTTGACCCCAGGGGCATAATTTGAACAAACTTGGTAGAGAACTGTTAGATGTCACTACATACCAAATTTGGTAGCCCTATGCCTTATGGTTAAGGACAAGAGAATTTTTTAAGTTTTAACAAAATAGGCACTATATAAGCATATAATCGATTTTGTGGCCCCAGGGCAGGGTCAAATTTGACTTCTGGGGCATAACTTGAACAAAATAGGTGGAGGACTATACAATGTCACTACATACCAAATTGTGTAGCCCTAGGCCTAATGGTTATGGACAATAATTTTTTTTAAGTTTTCACAAAGTAGGCAATATATAAGCATATGTTCAATTTTGTGACCTCCGGGGCAGGTTCAAATTTGACCCCAGGGATGTTTGGTAGAGGAGTATAAGATGTCACTATATACCAAATTTAATAGCCCTAGGCTGGATGGTTATGGACAGAAAGATTTTTGAAGTTTTCATAAAATAGGCCTTATATAAGCATATGTTCAGTTATGTGATCCCCCGGGGCATAATTTGAACAAACTTGGTAGAGAACTATAAGATTTCACTACATACCAAATTTGGTAGCCCAAGGCCCAATGTTTATGGACAAGAAGATTTTAAAGTTTTCACAAAAAAGGCCTTATATAAGGGTATGTTCAATTTTGTGACCCTCAGGGCAGGGTCAAATTTGACCTCAGGGGCATAATTTGAAAAAACTTGGTAGAGAACTTTAAGATGTCACTACATACACATGTACCAAATTTGGTAGCCCTAGACCCAATGGTTATGAAAAAGAAGTTTTTTTAGTTTTCACAAAATAAGCCCTTTATAATATATATTCAATTTTGTGACCCCCCCGGCAGTTTCAAATTTGACCCCAGGGGCATTATTTGAACAAACTAAGCAGAGAACTATTACATGTCACTACATACCAAATTGGGTAGCCCTATGCCATACGGTTATTGACAAGAAGATTTTTGAAAGTTTTCCCACAATAGGCCTTATATAAGCATATGTTCAATTTTGTGACCCCAGGGGCAGGGTCAAACTTGACCCCAGGGGCATAATTTGAAAAAACTTGGTAGAGGACTATAAGATGTCACTACATACCAAATTTGGTAGCCCTACCCTCAATATTTATGGACAAGAAGATTTTGAAAGTTTTCAAAAAATAAGACCATCATAAGCATATACATGTATTCAAATTTGTGACCTTATGGCAGTTTCAAACTTGACCCCACGGGCATAATTTGAACAAACTAAGAAGAGAACTATTACAGGTCACTACATACCAAATTTGGTAGCTCTATGCCATACAGTTATGGACAAGAATATTTTAAAAGTTTTCACAAAATAGGCCTTATAAAAGCATATGTTCAATTTTGTGACCCTCGGGGCAGGGTCAAACTTGACCCCAGGGGCATAATTTGAAAAAACTTGGTAGAGGACTATAAGATGTCACTACATACCAAATTTGGTAGCCCTAGGCCCAATGGTTATGGACGAGTAGATTTTAAAAGTTTTCACAAAATAGGCCTTATATTAGCATATGTTCAATTTTGTGACCCCTGGGGCAGGATTAAATTTGACTCCAGGGGCATAATTTGAAGAAATTTGGTAGAGGACTATTAGATGTCTCTACATACCAAATTTGATAGACCTAGGCCCAATGGTTATGGACGAGAAGATTTTGAAAGATTTCACAAACTAGGCCTTATATAAGCATATGTTCAATTTTGTGACCCCGAGGCAGGGTCAAATTTGACCCCAGGGGCATAATTTGAAGAAATTTGGTAGAGGACTATTAGATGTCTCTACATACCAAATTTGATAGCCCCTAGGCCCAATGGTTATAGACAAGAAGATTTTGAAAGTTTTCACAAAATAGGCCTTATATAAGCATATGTTCAATTTTGTGACCCCCGGGGCAGGGTCAAATTTAACCTCAGGGGCATAATTTGAACAAACTTGGTAGAGAATTACAAGAGTCACTACATACAAAATTTGGTAGCCCTAGACCCAATGGTTATGGAAAAGAAGTTTTTAAAGTTTTCACAAAATAAGCCCTTTATAATATATATTCAATTTTGTGACCCCCCCCGGGCAGTTTCAAATTTGACCCCAGGGGCATTATTTGAACAAACTAAGCAGAGAACTATTACATGTCACTACATACCAAATTGGGTAGCCCTATGCCATACGGTTATTGACAAGAAGATTTTTGAAAGTTTTCCCACAATAGGCCTTATATAAGCATATGTTCAATTTTGTGACCCCAGGGGCAGGGTCAAATTTGACCCCAGGGGCATAATTTGAATGAATTTGGTAGAGTACTATTAGATGTCTCTACATACCAAATTTGGTTGACCTAGGCCCAATGGTTATGGATGAGAAGATTTTGAAAGATTTCACAAACTAGGCCTTATGTAAGCATATGTTCATTTTTGTGACCCCGGGGCAGGGTCAAATTTGACCGCAGGGGCATAATTTGAAGAAATTTGGTAGAGGACTATTAGATGTCTCTACATACCAAATTTGATAGCCCTAGGCCCAATGGTTATGGACGAGTAGATTTTAAAAGTTTTCACAAACTAGGCCTTATATAAGCGTATGTTCAATTTTGTGACCCCCGGGGCAGGGTCAAATTTGACCCCAGGGGTATAATTTGAAGAAATTTGGTAGAGGACTATTAGATGTCTCTACATACCAAATTTGATAGACCTAGGCCCAATGGTTAGGGACGAGAAGATTTTGAAAGTTTTCACAAAATAGTTCTTATACATGCATATGTTAAATTTTGTGACCCCCGGGGCAGGGTCAAATTTGACCATGGGAGCATTATTTGAAGAAATTTGGTAGAGGACTATAAGATGTCTCTACATACCAAATTTGATAGACCTAGGCCCAATGGTTACGGACGAGAAGATTTGAAATTTTTCACAAAATAGTCCTTATATAAGCATATGTTCAATTTTGTGAACCCCGGGGCAGTGTCAAATTTGACCCCAGGGGCATAATTTGAAGAAATTTGGTAGAGGACTATCGATGTCTCTACATACCAAATTTGATAGCCCTAGGCCCAATGATTATGGACGAGAAGATTTTGAAAGTTTTCACAAAATAGGCCTTATATTAGCAAATTTTCAGTAGTTTAGGAGAAGATGTTTTAAGGAAAAGTTAACGCACGCACGCACGACGGACACAGGACCATGACATAAGCCCTGCTGGCCTCTGGCCAGTGGAGCTAAAAAAGAGGAAATTTCTATGCTTAGCAAGTAACTGTACAAAATCAAGGAAAATCAAGTTTTAACACTAAATTAAATTCACCATACACATGTACTTAGAGAAAAACATTTTTACAACTCCTTTTTTCATCAACATGTTATGTTCATGTTCAAAGCACAACATTTCTTGGCTTTTCTGCAAATTCGTCGATTATTCTGGTGACCTCCTCTTCACCAAGTCTCTCCGTGTGCCGACATAGTCTTATCAGGGACTCAAGTGTTGCTTCCGCAAGCCTGTTTTTTGTGTAGTGTGCAAAGCAGGTTGAGCAAACTAAACAGTCTTTCAACACAGGCTGTTGATGAGGAAATCAGCTGATAAAGTTCAAATAGATAGCTGATGGCAGGAAACGAAGTTCTGTATATCTGGTCCTCAAACAGTCTGGTTGCTGCCTGTAAATTGAAACCAGTAGTTAATTTATAACAAGGCCATCCTTAAAAATTCTTTTGTTTGGCATAACCTGACCGACCCACTAAAATCGGCCTGACTGAATTTTTTTTAATTACTTTCCAAAAAAAATTTTTTTTGCTCGCCGAAAATTCTTTCCGCTAAATTTTTCCTTTTCGCTTTTATCCTTTTCGGTTATTTGTGTCATTTAATTGAATGCTCTTTCAAGGATATCTAGAATAGCAACAAACAAAACGCGTATCGGTATTTATTTGAGTCGACTATTTATTTAACATATGCATATGCGATTAATTACTTTAAATACAATTAAACTGCTCCTGTTTTTCTTGTATCCCTTTTATTAAAATACGCTGCTGTCGTTCAGGATAGTTTGGGAGTAAAAAAAACAAATTAATTAATTATCACCGTTCAATTCAATTCGGCAATCGGCAGAGATGTGTAATATTATCGCCATATAACTAATTATTTTTACTCTTTAATTCAGATCGGTAAATATTCGGCAGAAAGATAAAAAGTGGTCAGCTTAGATATATTTATTGACGGGTATTGTCACATTTTTGTTTCATTTGCTTATCTCTTTATACGACTTTCCGACCGGTCGCTATTTTGGAGGCAGACGGCGATATTAAATGTGTATTCAAATTATACAACATCTGCGCATGAATGACCCAATATTATCCGATAGCTCCACACGTCCTCACGTTTCATTCGACAACCTCATGTAATGTGTAAGCGAGCTCAATGCTGATTGGCCAGCTACCATTTGCACTTCATTAACAATAAGGTCAAGCAATGTCTAATCGGGTACAGACCAGGTTTCGTTAACTGTTCGAATTGCGAATACTTTCATTGAAACAAAGAGACAAATTTAGAAAACCAGTCCGGATTAAAATGGCGGATGTTTTCAACGAAATTTTACTAGATTTTCGCAATTTAGATTTTTCTTGTGCCAAATTCTCAATATTTTCGCAAATGACTCAAATGGCGTACGACAGCGAGAGCATTGGGAACGTGTTATTATTGGAATAAATGCTCACTATTACAGGGCTAGCGCTGTCGTTCGCCATTTGCGAAAGTATAGCAAACTTGGCTCAAGGAAAATATAATTTGCGAATATGCTTAAATCTCGTTAAATTTCATTGAAAACATCCGCCATTTTAATCTGGAGTGTTTTTTAAAACTATTTTTCTGTTTGTTTCCATGAACAATTTGAAGCGCATATGGTAGCTGGCCAATCAACATTGAGTTTGCTATCGGGTAAAAATGGGTCATTTATGCGCATATAATGGAATACACAGTTGATATTGTAGTCTGCCTACAATATAACAGCCAATGGCAAAAGTCGTATAAAAAATAAGCAAATGAAAATAAGCGTAACACTCAATAAATTATTTTAAAGCTGATCACTTTACAAATTTCTACCAACTATCGATCTGAATCAAAGGATGATAATTAAATAATTAGTTACATGTCGAAGATGTTCTATCTTTCTGTTCATGATTGAAATTAAAATGTTATAATTACTTTGTTGTTTTTTTACTCACAAACTATGCTATTGTAAAGTAATATGTCAACCAAATAGTATATAAATTACGTATTTGCTAGGTTACTTGTTTTCATTTTCTGTAGTCAAACGATATGCACATTTTATTTCATGTGCAAAATGCGTACAATTTTTCGGACTGTCGTTTTCAGATAAAGTATTTTTCGTCGATTATATTATATTTTCGAAGTTCTTTATAGAAAAAATAGACTTACCAATACACGTGCGGTGATACGGACGGTGCAGAAAAATCTTAATCAGAGGCAGAAGACTTTATTTGATAATTACCTTTCAGTTTGGTATAGGTCGGAGTTCAATGTCAGAAATAAAAAAAAAAAAATTCATACCTACCTACCCACCCAAATTAACCTGGGTCGGGTTATGCCAAACAAAAATTTTTTAAGGATGGCCCAAGATATTTGAGAAAAAGAAAACCTTTGACTTCTTTAACTTAATAATCACTTTGAACTTGAAAATATCTTCATAATTTTTATAACTCAGAATAAAAACTGTCTTTGGATTAGAATAAAGTAATAAAATACTGTGACAGAAATAATTGTTGGAAGTAGAATTTATTTTTAGCTCATCTATTTTTTGAAAAAAATTATGAGCTATTGTCATCACCTTGGCGTCGGCGTCCGGTTAAGTTTTGCGTTTAGGTCCACTTTTCTCAGAAAGTATCAATGCTATTGCATTCAAACTTGGTACACTTACTTACTATCATGAGGGGACTGGGCAGGCAAAGTTAGATAACTCTGGCGTGCATTTTGACTGAATTATGTGCCCTTTTTATACTTAGAAAATTGAAAATTTTGGTTAAGTTTTGCGTTTAGGTCCACTTTTTTCAGAAAGTATCAATGCTATTGCATTCAAACTTGGCACACTTACTTACTATCATGAGGGGACTGGGCACGCAAAGTAAGAAAACTCTGGCGTGCATTTTGACAGAATTATGTGCCCTTTTTATACTTAGAAAATTGAAAATTTTGGTTAAGTTTTGTGTTAAGGTCCATTTTATTCCTTAAGTATCAAAGCTATTGCTTTCATACTTGCAACACTTACTAACTACCGTAAGGGGACTGTGCAGGCAAAGTTATGTAACTCTGACTGGCATTTGGACGGAATTATGGGCCCTTTATACTTAGAAAATTGAAAGTTTGGTTAAGTTTTGTGTTTTGGTCCACTTTACCCCTAAAGTATCATAGATATTGCTATCATACTTGGAAAACTCGCAAACTATCATAAGGGTACAGTAAAAGGACAAGTTGCATAACTCTGGATGTCATTTTTACAGAATTATGGCCCTTTTTTGACTTAGTAACTTTGAATATATGGTTAAATTTTGTGTTTCGATCCACTTTACTTCTTAAGTATCAAGGCTATTGCTTTCAAACTTCAAATACTTTCATGCTATCATGAGGTTACTGTACCTGGCAAGTTGAATTTTACCTTGACCTTTGAATGACCTTGACTCTCAAGGTCAAATTATTAAATTTCTCTAAAATTGCCATAACTTCTTTATTTATGATTAGATTTGATTGATACTTTGACAAAACTACTCTTACCTGACATACCACAATAGACTCCACCCAAACCATCGCCCGTGCCCCCCCCCCCCCAACCCCCCCCCTATTTTTTTTTTTTTTTTTTTTTTTAAGATCATCTCACAAATGACCACCACACCCTCACACTATACCCCCCCCCACCCCACCCCCTCCCCAATTTTTTTTAAACGGTTAAAAAACAAAACTATTTATTTTGATTATTTTATGTTTGAAATACCGTCCAACCATCGCACCCAAGAATCCCCCCCCCCCACCCGAATCCCCCCCCCCCCTATTTTTTTTTTTTTTTTTTTTTTTTTTAAGATCATCTCACAAATTACCACCACACCCTCACACTATACCCCCCCCCCCATTTTCTTTATGAAACGGTTAAAAAACACAAATATTTATTTTTATTATTTTATGTTTGAAATACCGTCCAACCATCGCACCCAAGAATCCCCCCCCCCCCCCGATTTTTTTTTCCTTTTTTTCGCATTTTTGGAAGAAAATGTAATAAATGTCCACACCCCCACACAATGCACCGCTCTTCACTCCACCCCTCCCTCCTTTGTGATTGAAAATGAGAGTCCCTTCACCTTTAAAAAGAAAATAGATGAGCGGTCTGCACCCGCAAGGCGGTGCTCTTGTTATATCATTGTATTAAACAAAAACTGGTTTCATTTAAAGAATCGGCGGTCATAAAAATGATACAAAACATTCACCGCAGCTACCATATTCAATTGTGTCTTCAGGGAAGTAATTACTGCTAATGCAGTGTTGTATGGATCTTGGAGAATATCTCAGCAAATACTAACTGGAATTTAAAAGTGGAAATAACAGATAAACAGGCAAACAAAACAAACTGAAAGTTAAGTAAAACTTCAAACTACATGTATAACAAAAACAACAGAACAAACTTGAAGCAGAACTTTTAAACTTGAACAAACATTTCAAATCAAAATTGTAACAATATGAACAAGAACAACTAGATTATATAACTTGCAATGAACTAGAAACTGTAAATGTTAAAACCAATAACAAGAACATTTAAACAATTTTCATGCTTCATGCTTCGTTAAACTATACCTAAGGCGTCTAGCTAAAGCAGTCCGATTGTCAATTTCTGTGAAGAACTCTTCCATTTTATCAAGGTACAGACCACCATCTGGTTGAAAGAGGCTTGCTTGAAAGTGTCAAATGAGGTAATGAAGCTCATCAATCAGGTCCTACAATATATAGAATATCGTAACGTCAAATACCACAGCCTGAAATCACATACGTTTACAAAGAGTGACTGAGTTTGGTAACTGTGTCAATCAGTATCTGATAATATAATAGAGTAGACTTATAACCGTCACTTTAACAACTGAACTAAAATATCACTACTGATTGCTTTTTCTTATTCTTACCTTGAATCAAGTTGTCACTTCTGAGAAGATAACATTTCCCTGCAGATAATCACTGAACCTTATAACAGGAGCTAGGATATCACAAAGCATGAAAACAGCAAATATGGTGTTCTTGTCCAACAGCTGATCTCTAAACCCATAACCACTGCATCATACTTTTCTGATAGACTTGCATCGCTTGCATCAACAACCTAAAATTTTATATTTAATAAATCAGTACTACTAGTCAGAGTATATGAAAATAATTTTCAATTTTAATAGTGTTTTACTAAGATTTAATCCAAGCAGTTAAAGCTGATGTTTTCTGGCTGAAATTACTAAAATAAATGACAACAAAACAATATATTAATAATTACAGCAAAATATCTGTCCACAAGCCTATGCAGGCCCTTCCATGTGACAGCCATCTTGTGGCACTTGCATGAATCCTCCTCAGTTTTGGCAGTCCATATGTTGCCTGTATCTCTTGAAGGGTTGCAAACTTTTTAGGGGAGTAATGGAACATTTTCCACACTGACAGCAGGAGACTGTCAACCTGAAATAAATAAGTGTGCTCATTTTAAAGAGCCTTTATTCAAGCTCGAAGATTATGTTTGAATAAATCTTACCTGATCTGAGAGTGCCAACATGCAGCTAAAATATTTGTGCACCACTAAATTATTTTATACTCTGTGCAACTTTCACTGACTCACAATCGGAAAATCTAAAATTGATTTTTACCATTTGTTTTGTAATTGAAATAGATGTTAGGAAACAAACCTGATCCACAATAGGATTGTCGTTGATAAGGTGCTTGATAGTTATAGCCTGTTTATGGTGTCTGCAGTTCACGTAGAGCTGATGTGAAACAATGTGTCGAAACTGCCGCTGCAGACCTGCAAATAATAAACTTTTTTCAGTACTATATAACTGTCAGAGAAAAAAGAATGAAGTTAAAATCTAAACATTACAAACGATAAAAATTGTTTATTATATATTTGGTAAGTAAACACGTTGAAATCCTATCCAATCTGCTTCTTGAAAAGTTACATGGTGTCAACTTCATCATATAATATTAACAGAATGAGATTTACCTTTTGTTTTCAGCAGACATAACATTGCATTCATCAAATCCGACAAAGACAGCTTTTGTGATATCCACCCCTTTTCTTGTGAGAAAGGTCTGTATAACTGTTATAAGAGACTCTGCATCAGTCCGCTTTAATTTGATGATACCTAAGAACAGTTCCTTGATTATCCGCAGTCCTTAAATCTAACCAGAACTGCAAACTGTTCACGATGGGCTTCATCTGAAGATTTGTCTGCCAACAAGGCAAATGACTCTGCCTTTTGTAGTTTGTCTAAATTGTCTTGTTCAACAACACAATCTATGCATTTTAGTAATTCACTCACAGATTGCGAGGACAGGTAGGGGTGAAGAGTCTACCCTGTGACTGCTCAGCCTCTTTACCAACATCTTGTATGTGTTGCATTAAGTCCTTAACTGAATCTGAAGCCCAGTGCTTTTTTACTGCAAAGAAGGTTGTTCTTATTAGACAGGCAAAGTAAGACCTGTTTTCAGCAACTACGTTGTCATGTTGTCTTAACAGCATGCTATAAACTCCTTTCCTAGTTGAACCTGTTGAGGTAGCAAGATTATTATTTTTCATGGCTTCAATGTGTGTCTTTGAACTGGAGTGACCCTCAAGTTTTCTAGCAGGGTGCTACACTAAGCTTGAAATTCCCACAACAAATGGATTGTATGTATTATTGTGTAGAAGGACAGGGCAGAATAGCTCACATACCTTGCAACAGTATCCAGGTTTGGTTACATTATAGTACAACCATGTGTATCTCATTTCATATTTTGGACTTGAAAACTTGTGTGCATCTGGCACTGGAACAATTACTTCATCGTCTGTGTCGTCATTTGAGCATATTTCAGACTCAGACTAGCCGACGACTTTTCCGGAACTTCTGGTTCGCTAATTTTATCCACTTGTTTTGACTCACTTTCTTGACCTGACTTTGAGTTTCTGGCATTTCACTGCCGGCATTTGAAGAAGACTGACTTAGTCGTGCTTGTTTGATTAGAATATCAATTTTTTAAAGTTAAAACAGTTTTTTTGTCGATTTTTTTCGATAACTTTTGCTGTTGTGTGACATTGTGGACGATTTTGGGTAGATGTCGTAGAGCCAAAGTCGTGATAGTGAACTACATACGGTTTGCGGTAAAGGCTAAAAGACAGTTAACACGCGGATGCGGCACTTCAGGCAAATTATAGTAAATTCGTAACAAAAGACGTATTAAAATGAGGTCTTGATTCAAATTGAATTACACTTCCGAGAGGGGAATTTTACAAATATTTTGGGGAAAAATATATACTCTAGAAATGGGGGAATGGGGCCGAATAACAACGAATATTTCATCCAAAAAAAAACACCGTAACCGGCACATTTGTAATAATTTGCTGACTACACTTATGTAACACTTATGACACTTGTTAATTGCAAGCTTGTCAATTTCTTTGTCAATTTCTAATAGTCTCAATTTTTGATAGAGTTCAAATTTTTTGCAACAGTAAACCTACCTCTATAATCTAAGTCCCCTGCAGTTTGGAGTGTTATAAGGCTTGATCAATTTCATTTTGTATCACAATTGAAAAACCATATATAATTGCCAACATCAGATTAAACAATTCCAGAATTCTCATAACTCTTGTATTTTGAAACAATAGTCCTTTTTGCATAGATTTTACGAATGTGGTGGCCATTTGTGGGAAGTAATGTTAAAATTGCATGATGACTGATACTTTACAGTACGGAAAATGTGTTTTACCCTGGAATTGGACTTTCGTGTGGCAGTGACCTTTTACCTAGCCTCTAAGTCTAAGGTGTTATACAGGCCTCACCATATCGACATGGTAGATATTTGATAATGATGGACAAAGCACACTCGCATTAACATAACTACTATGAGAGCTTATACCTCAGCAAGTGGGCTGGATAAAAATGTAATTATAATGTGTTTCTATGCTGGCAGTTTTATTGTCCCCCGTTTATGCACACAAATCTTAAATTTGGAAACTGTGACAATATCACATAAAATTAAATCAGAAAATTGTGAGATCGTCATTTTGTGAACAGGTAATTTTTAAGGTAGCCATCTGACTTTTGTGCAAAGCGCACGGTCTCATATTGGTGCTTTTAATTCAAAATCCTATAATGAATGTTAACATTTTAGCTTGGATACCTTTTTGCACTTACACTTCAAGCTATTCTCTCCTTAATACTGGTCAGGCTATATTACAGAAACTGTGGAAAGACATCATACTTTTCTTTGGCAATTGTTTTCTGTTTCAAACTGACTATTTGATATAAAATTTCTTCAATACATAAAAAGTCCATTACTTATAAAAAAATACCTCCATGTCTGACTAATGTTCGAATGAAATTAGTTCTGACTGAACAGAAGTCTGAAGAAACCAGTTCTGACTGATCGGAGTCTGAATGAAACCAAGAAGTATGACTGAAGTTTGAATGAAACCCCTTACCAGGTATTCAAATGTCTTATTCTTTAAAATTGCTGAAACAATCAAAACACTTTCAAGGTAATGATGCTTCATGGGGTCCACAGTGGAAAAAGTAACTCTCCTTTCGATCTAATCTAGAACTTAAAATGCCCAAACTGACATATTTAATTTTGAGAGGCAGTCTTCCATAGCTTCTCCACCTGTAATTGGACAATACAAAAATCATGTAAATAATAATAAGATTTACGCTTCTATCATTTGTTAAATTTGACATACTGACAGATGTTTCTGCTTTTTATTTGACAGCCTGTGGCTTCACATTGGGTACAAAGCACTATAAACCAGGCATTTGCATTGGGGAAAGTAGCATGATAAACCAAATAATTGGAGAAAATTCAATAATATAAATCCCAGGTATTATAAAAATATTATATTACGGAACCATCAAAAACTTTTGTTTGTAAAATGCAAAGTTCTATCATATTTTTGTAATATAAAGCAGTCTGCAAAATGAACCCATCCCGAAACGTCAGCTTGGGCTATAGAAAAAATGTTTATCTATTTCTATTGCCCAATATGAATTAAAAAAAATCAGAAACAATTGTTTGAAAATAACCAACAAATAATCAAATTCAATGTACACATTTTAGAGACAAATATCAATAACACCACATAAGTCCCTTTTTCAACTGGCGTAAAAAATAAAATGTAGGTCTCTCGGAGTGAATTTACTCCAGTAAATAAACAAGAACATCAAAAACAAAGAACTCATTAAGGTGCATCTACATAATATGATTATATTGTTTTTGGCCTGTCTGTCCGTCATTCTGTCATCAAAACTTTCACCTTACATGTGTACATTAAAGTTTTGCAATAACTTTTGATATATTGAACATAGCAACTTGATATTTGGCATGCATGTGTATCTCATGGAGCTGCACATTTTGAGTTGTGAAAGGTCAAGGTCATCATTCAAAGTCGAAGGTAAAAAAAAAAAAGGCGGTGCATTGTGTTTCTGACAAACACATCTCTTGTTTTCATGATATATTAAAGGACTTTTTTCCTTCCGTGAGATTGGCCATTTTCACAATTTTTGAAAATTCGTCACTAAAATTTTCACAATTTCAAGAAATTTGCTTCTCATTTTTTCACAATTTTGAACCTTTCGCAACTAATTTTTTCACAAAATAGGAGGGACCAAGGCCGCTACACAAAACAAGAAAAAAGCCCTGCATTAAAAGCATCTATGAAGAACTGCAGCTTTTACACTTTCCATTCAGAGGCAATGTGAAAATGGCTATATGCAAATAGAATAAAACCAAAACAGCCTGCGAGTTACTTGCAGTGTGTCAAGGTTTTTTGCTGTTTGCTGCTCATCAGTATCTTAGGGTTGGAAATTAAGCCTTTAAAACTTGAATCTAGTAAGAAAGACCTTTAATCAAATTTAACTTTTTAAGTGACTACAAACGCCTCAAAATACGTACCTAAGTGGTGAATTTTGAAAATGGGTTTTAGCAAAGCCTTTATTTGTGCTCTTTATCTATATCATATTATAGCAAATACCAACCACGTACAAGCAAAATATCTTCATCCTCAGAAGTATCTGATTCACCCAGTGCAAATTCTCCTCAGCTTCTGCACAAGAGGAGCAGAGTTGGTAATCTTGCTGCTGTTTATTGACGATTCAACAATTTCGTCAACATATTGCTGCCAAGAAAAATGATGATTTTTGAAAAATTCTTCGATTTCATGTGTGTTTAAAATGTGTAGCGCAGAACCTTTCTGATCACACTCGTGCCCATATTGTATAAATCAGAACTTCTGGTAAAAAAGCTACCTTGGATAAGCAGTTCTAGAGATCAATTCTGTTTTTAACAGAGGGTATTTTGTGTTTTCTGGGATCTGGATGTGTAGCTTTAAGCCGGTATTGAAGCTGACTTATCCCGGCCACTGCGGGAAAGTTGACATGAAGCTGTCAACTGTTGAAGCTTTGAGTTTGTTTCTCTCAAATATTGCTCGATTGATCATTGACGGCTCGGGTACTTCTTACAATTACTTGAGTATACTAAAATGTACCTCGTGTTCTGAAAATTTACTAAAACCTACTGGTCCAATATTAGACTGTACCCAAGTTTTATTCCTGCCCTAATCGTGATGGCTTAAAAGATACAAGAAACAACATTGTCTTTGTATCTTTACATAAGATGGATGACTTAAACTCGGAAAAATTGTTTGATCTGGCTGAGGATAATCTTTGTGGTCATCACTTGAAACTAAGAGGCAAGAATTCCAAAAGTAATGTAAGACTCAACACCTTTAGTCAAAGATCAATTCATTACTGGAACAGTTTGGAAGAATCAACAATAGCTGCCACAAGTGTTAATCAATTTAATTCGTTGCTAAATTCTGAAAAATGGAACATTAAGAAGTTTAACCCGTCTGTAATTTAAGATAAATTAACAATTAAATTTACTAAGCGCACTCTAGAGAAGTTTTAACAAAATAGTAATTATCAGAGAGAGATTCTAAAGAAGAGACCATTTATCAGAGGGGCCACTACAGCATAGCTAAATTACGGCCCAACAGTCCAGGTATCCAGGTTGTTTGTACAAAACCTGTCTCAACATGCTTTCTAAGTACAAGTTTCGAAAATCTGGAGCTCATTTTACAGAAAACATACCATACACCTGCCAGTAATACCTGCAAGGGGAGTCCGGCAGTATTAAAAGATAGATAGAATATTAATTTGGAAAAAAAAGTCGAACAAGACCAATTTAGCATTTGTATTCCTGGGTACATTTTAGTATATTTTCCATACCCGGGGTACATTCTTGTATATTTAAGTCGAGAGTACCAGGGGCCCTTTAAAGTAGTACCTGAGCCCATACTGACCAATCAAGCCCAACATTGTCTAAGTGAAAAATGAGTTTTTGTATTGTAAAGTTTATGCACTGAATGGGCAAATGCTTTGAGTTGTTATTGTGCATCTTTCTTTTTTTTATTTTCGGCCTTATAATAAATGAAATTTTTACAGGTAACTCCGTTTGGCTGGAGGTAGAAAAGACTGCAATGAAAAGGCTGGTACCAGCCCCTTAATAACCTTATAGGAGACTCAATCTTCATGCCCTCTAGGCTCTAGCGTACATGTTACACAGCCTGGTGTTCTGTTTTTCAAAATGGCGGATATTTCATTATTTGTTAACAAAACCGATGATAAACAGCAGCGAGATTATTAACTCTGAAATGTCCATATATTCAACGCTTTACAAACTCTTCACGGTCTCACACTTACCTTTAACGTTGTCGAATATTCATATTCATCTGGCCACCTTAATATGTGTGTTTTCGAAATGTAACCTGCCTATTGACGCGGCAGAGGCATTCATTCCATGTACATAGATGGGGAATTCACTACGTGATTGTCACCTATATACTAAGACGCATCACATTCCCCTGGTTTGGATTTATGCTTCCGCCGAAGTAGTTCTGCGTAGGAACGAAAATGTTAATAATAAATGAAAATCGTTTGTATTGTGCGTTTAAAACGGAATGTTGTATAAAGAAATGTTATTTTATTATGTTTAAATGTGATTATGAATCTCTATTAAGACTGATAGCGATTATCAGAAACACGATTACCTGACCTACTTTCGCTTTCACCTTTCACTCGGAAGTGCTACCCACAATTCCTTTCGCGTTAGTACACAGGTCAGTAAGACCGGTGTGTACACAATGATTGACGAGGTCATACCGGCTTATCTTGTAACGAAGTTGTCTTAAAGGGACCGTCAACCGCGATTGACGAAAAAAGAAAAGTTCTAACATACCGTATTTTTTTTACAATTATTAGTTTATATTGATTAAAATATCACGACTGTTGTATTGCATGACTTGAACTAAGTTCATATTTTCAGTCTATTCGGTAAATAAATTTTCGCGATGTGAAATCGAAAGTACATCGCGAAAATAGGCGACATAACGTTATGCAAGTAGATTGATCATTTTATATATAAAAAATAAAATTCACAACGCATGCACAATTTGCAGGTTTGCCACGTGACGATGATGATCAATCTAGAATCTACTTGTTTTATTTATAGTTAACGTAGCTTGTTAGTTATTTTGTTCCTGTACCCAGTAACATGTATTACAGAATATACTGAAAATATGAAAACTAAACAACTTTTTTCAAGTAATGTAATATACCAATCGTGATATTTTAATCAAAATAAACTAAAAATCGTAAAAATACGGTATTTTAGAACTTTTTTTTTCGTGAACCGCGCTTGACGGTCCCTTTAACCGCGCTATTAATCAACACAACGCATGTACACATAGAAATCTACTCGGCAATCTGATTGGTCGTTCATTAGGGCGTGAGGTTCGGTACGGGATATCACTTAATTTTTGTAAAGATTTGAAAATTTCTTGTATAGAGTTAATTGTAATTATTATGACGTTCAACATGTTTAACTATTTCAAATACGATAAAACAACAATCCAATTTACATCTTTTCTTTTAACACGTATTGCAAAACATTCAATAAAACGAGAATAAAGCTTTGCGATTTTGTTATACGATACATCAAACTTGTTGTGTCGCCCATGTCATGAACCAATATTTGATTGGTTCTAAAAATCGCACTTGCAGTTCATTTTATACTTAGATGGTGACGTCACTGCGTTATTGTCTAAAAGATTGTTTGTTGACACATTGACTTGCAGTTTAGTTTGTTACGTCACCAGTAACAAAGATAGCAAGTTGACTGGTTGGTAATATCCGTTTTTAGTTGTTCGCTTGCGTCTGCCGCATCCGCATGAGAAAGAGTTGTATAATTTATGTAAGAGGTTTGAGTTCTTCACGGACTCTAGATGACTCAATCAGTCCAGAGAATCATGCCATGAAAAGCGCTAATTCAGGCAGGCTTGGCGGAAGCAAATGTACAGTTAATTAATATTGATGGACCACATGTGGGCTGTGGGTAGTCTCACAACATGCTAGGGTAATTAAGGGCCATAAAACTGCGCAGGGCCGGTGTGGTTTCAAGTTGCTTCCAAGTACTGTTTAACAATGTATTCTAATAATTATACCCCCATTACTGGTAATGGTGACTATATAGGAGTCACATTGTCGGTCTGTCTGTCCCGAAAATTTCATCCGATCTTTACCAAACTAAATCAGAAGATGTATCTAGATGATGTCTAGGTCAAGTTTTAAAATGGGTCATGCCGTGTAAAAAACTAGGTCACGGGGTCACTTAGTGCGTTTTAAACAGAAAGTTTGTCCGGACCATAACTATGTCATTTATCGTTAGATTTTAAAGTGACTTGGTACATTTGTTCACCATCATGAGACGGTGTGTTGCGTGAAAGAAGTACGTCAATATCTCAAAGGTCAAGGTCACACTTAGAGTTCAAAGGTAAAATTCTTGTCCGGGCCATAAATTTGTCGTTAATTGTGAGATTTTAAAATCATTTAGCACATTTGTTCACCATCATTGGACGGTGTGTCGCGCGAAAGAATAACGTTGATATCTCCAAGGTCAAGGTCATACTTTGAGTTCAAAGGTCAAAAAGGGCCATAAATAAGCTTCTTCGGGCCATAACTATGTGTTGTTCATTGTGAGATTTTAAAATAATTTGTCACATATGTTCACCATCATTGGACGGTGTGTCCCGCGAAAGAATTACGTTGATATCTCCAAGGTAAAGGTCATACTGAGTTCAAAAGTAAAAAAATGGCCATAAATGAGCTTGTCCGGGCCATAACTATGTCGTTCATTGTGAGATTTTAAATTATTTGGCACATTTGTTCACCATCATTGGACGGTGTGTGGCGCGAATGAATTACATCAATATCTCCATAGTCAAGGTCACACTTTGAGTTCAAAGATCAAAAATGGCCATACATGGGCTTGTCCGGACAATTACGATGTCGTTCATTGTGAGATTTAAAAATCACGTGGCACATTTGTTCACCATCATATGACGGTGTGTCCCGCGAAAGAATTACGCCAATATCTCCAAGGTCAAGGTCACACTTAGTTCAAAGGTCAAAAAAGGCCATAAATGATAATGGCATACTAATTCTTAAAAATCGCCATAAATTAGCTTCTCTTGTTTTGTGAAGACAGAATGCAAAATAGTCTGTGTCAATGCATCATGTGGGGTATACGTCACGTCTGTGACAAAGCTCTAGTTCTTCTTGTAATAAAACCTTAAGCAGTTTTTCATGTTTTCATGATATAGCTTTATGTTGAGACTGATAAGTTTATTAAAATACAGTAAAATATATAATTTCAAGATATATAAAAAACATGGAGTATTTCAAAATTTAGAATTCATAAAAATATGTACATGTAAGAACAATAAGTACTGGAGTATTGACATTTGAGACATTTTGCTATTTAAATAATTTAAAAATGTATAATATTGTTTGCAATAAAAACAAAAAAACAAATATCCAGAGTTTATTCACAGATCAATGCAGTAATTAAGCTCACATTGTGCATTGTTTCGATAACCATACTAAATTGTCATATTTTAAGATATTTTGTTCAAACATAGCACTGAAATAACACTAATCTATGAGAGTTTACTAAGTTTTTGCCAAGGAACTGACACAAATGATGATTATCGACACAGTGCAGATACTTTGATTTTGTATGCACAAGATTTTAAAAATAAAATCTAATATCTATTAAATTTTACAATATAAAGTTAAGTGACATGTTGAACAATTTATAAACACTACGAGAACAATACAATGTACAGCAAACAGAGTAAAAATTGTCCTCAATCATTTATAACTTAAGCTTAAGCTTAAATCCGTTCTAGACTCTCCAAAAGATACAACACTTCGGCTGAATGGGTCAAGTTCTCCAAGGGTACCACTTCTCCGTATCCCGGGTACTTTGAAGTATACTTCACCGTACACCGATTATCAAATGGTACTTTTGGGTACCCCGGTAAACTTATAGGTACAAAAATTCGTACCCAATTTTTTTTCGTATCCAAATTTTTGTTTGGCATAATTTTTTCGTACCCAAAAATTTCGTACCCAAATTTATTTCGTACCCAAATTTTTTTCGTTCCCAAAGTTTGCGTACCAACATTTTTTTCAAACCCATATGTTAAGAATGTGCGTACGAAAATTTTAGGTACGGACAAAAATGTGGGTAAGAAAATTTTGGCAACGAAAAAAGATTTGGGTAAAAAAATGTTTGGGTACAACAAATTATCCCCCCCCCCCCAAAAAAAAATGAAATGGATACGAAAAAAAAATTGGTACAAAAAATTATGCCAAACAAAAATTTGGGTACGAACAAAACTTTTGGAACGAAAATTATGGAAACGAAAAAATTATGCCAACAAAAATTAGGGTACGGAAACAAATTGGAATTATTGGGTACTACAAAAAAAAATTGGGTACGAAAAAAAATGGATACACAAATTATTGGGTACGAAAAAAAATGGATACACAAATTATTGGATACGAAAATTTTGGGTACAAATTCTTTTATAAGGAAAGATGGGGTAACTGTAAGTATACCGGGATACCCAAAAGTATCATTTGAAAATGGGTGTACGGTGAAGTATACTTCAAAGTACCCAGGGTACGGGGAAGTAGTACCCGTGGGGAACTTGACCCATTCAGCAACATTTGTGTACAACGGACAGCTAATTGAATGGCTCTTTAATTGTTTCTCAGGTTCTACAACTTAACGTTAATCTTTTCTGATACATACATGCAAATATATTATCATGTATTGATTTAAATGAGTCCTCAACAATATTGATAAAGACCACGCATATTCTATTTAAGAGATACTTTCCAGGCCAAGTAAACAACTTACAAATTACACTATTACAGAGTTATAGTTATAAGTCCTTATGACGCCTTGAACGAATTTTGCAAAATAAATATGCATTGATCATACAGCTCATACAGGATGTACTTGATTAGTTTAAACTGTGTTTGCTAATGTATGAGCAAACAAAGCATGGCCAAAATTATATGATAGCAAAAATTCTGCTCCCTTTCATCCAATAAACATTTTTGTTGTGACAATCAAAAAAAATCTTTGAATATTAATAATCAACTGAGTAAAATGATATTGGATCTGCATTGGTAATAATTTCTTATGTTTGTAGTGAATACAACACCGTGCAGTTGTGAAATACTAGAAACGCAGAAGATACCTCAGAATCTGTGAAGTTTGGGCATAGGGCCTACCAGCCAACTTTTTATCAACTTTTATGGCCCCTATCATGCTGGGATGCTGACCGCAGCACACATTAAAGGGCATCTTGCTATTATCTGTAACTGTACATATGATTGGCTCTGACCAGCCTGAATGAGCGCTTTTCGTGGCATAATTGTCTGGACTGCAATATCCGCTCCAAGAGTTCTCCAACTATTTTTGAACGGGGTGTATAAAGAAACAAGAAATATCTTTTAAAAAAGGTATACGGCGTTGATTGTGATTGGAGTTGGTGAAAGGTAAAGAGTTCAATGAATGAGATCAAAGATAGCTAATGTCTTTTTCTGTGCAGTTCTAAGCTGCATCACACACAGTACGGGATGTAACGCGGAGTTTTTCGCGGCTTATTTTACATTATTACATATTGCTGATCATAAATCTATACATACAAAACAGGAAACCAAAAGAAGAATGAGAGAGAAATTAAAAGTTATTAACCGGTTAACCGAACCGCATTAAGTAGTTAAAATAATTTAGAGTTCGTAAAAAATGTCATACCGCTCGAACCGCTCTGTAGAAATAAAGTAATTTCAAATCGTTTGCGTTGATAACATGCAAGTTTCGTAATAAAATAAATTATGAAAAATATTTTCATAATTTTGTAAATGTATGCTTTATAATTTATTTATTTTTCTTGTGTAAATGCATAAGAGTAAAAAATTAAAGAACTACACAATGTTCATTTACACGTGTTATTAACTTATTTTTGGTTGGGCCGCTTATATTACGTTCGCGCCGTATCGCTCACAAAAATGGTGTGTTCCTTTGTTCATTCTGTTATAATTTTTGAAACTCATATTGGCTTAATATAGAAATAGTATTTCCCTCTCAATTTGATGTAAAGTGGGTCATGTGTGTTCAACGAATCCGCATCTCTTCTTATTCGATAATTGCATATTTTGTTGTTTGCATTTTAGCGTTTGTAGCCGAAGATTGAGTTTCATTATACAATTTAAAAATGTGTGAAAAATAAAGGACACATATAAATTAATTTTGAACGAAATGTTAGTTGAATATTTAATATAATCAGTACATTTATTTAATAGCGAAGTAACTAAGTATTATGATCTCAAATACTGATAGCTACGTATGTTTGTTACGTTCCATAGCGCGCAAATTCTACGCAATTACACAAATACTAAATTTAACGGGTTTATTTTTTTAAATTGATGTTTCATTATTTAATTAGTTAAAGATTTGCTTTCTTAAATATAACTTGCATCGGACGGTAATGGTATAATCGTTGGACGTAAAGTCATAATGATATAAATTTTTGATAAACAAAAACGACGTTATTGCGTAAAGATTTTAACTACGAATGCAATTCTTGATAAAATTGTTACGTTTAAACACGGTATTTTCGCGAGCAATAAGTGCTGGATATTGATTAACAAAACATCAAAATAAGCCGTCAAATGTCTCAACTGTTTTTATCGCGATTTCAATAAACGTGTCAATTACGTCTTCGCTAATAGCACCCACTCACCGCAGTTCACTAGTTAAATTTTAGACCAATTGTGTCAGTTATCAAAACGTACCCCCTATTTGTTATCACAAAGGTATTGATTAATTGCTTTATTACTTTGATTATTGACACGTTATATATTACGCGTCATGTTGTGCTAACTAGTCGCCAGCGCAAGTTGGCAGTATGTCACGCGAAAAATGTAAAATCGTACGAAATATTCCATGAAAAAAAACATAATGATATATTTTTTCCAGGTTAACCTTTTCCCGAAAATGTAACCGGTTAACTGGTCGTTTTGGTAGGTTAACCGGTTTACCTCTTGCATCCCTAACTAAAACATATAAGTCAACCGGCCATACGCGAAGTATTCGTATATATCTTAAATATTTATTCGCGTGTTCTTCGAACAAACCTGTTTTAGTTGTTTGTCGGGCATTGCTATTTGATTCGAGATTATTAATACAATAGTATCGAGAATCATCGCGCTCATGCTTAATACATTGGTCAATATGGTGGATTAATTCTTCTTAAATTAATAAAAAATCATATTTATCATGGTATTGTTATATATCATATATATATGATATTTGTTGGATTCGATGGAATATCGATTTTATTTAACGAGTGATCATATAAAATAATATTTTCACGAGTGGCGCAGCCACGAGTGAAAATATGTATTTTTTATGATCACGAGTCCAAGAAATTTTCTTTTTCTTTTATGCTTTTTTACACTGTTTTTTACATTTTTTTGCAAAAGAGTTTAACTGGATAATTTCGCTGGATTTATGACGTCATTTCGTCGAAAATATGACGTCATTTTACAGTAAAACAGTGACAAATAGAGAATACTAGGTCGGTGCCGAATAAAGCAAAGTTTATTTTGCGAGGCTTAGAAAATCTAAACCACGAGCCTTGGCGAGTGGTTCAGATTTTCGTGCCGAGCAAAATAAACTTTGCTTTATTCGGCACCGACCTAGTATTCGATTTATCCCATCAATTTTCTAAGTCGTAAATTATTTCTTTAAAAATAGAATAGGAAAATCGAACTAGATCTACACGGAAAATCCCAAAGTTATTTTAAGCAAACATTGTTTCATTATTTTAATCGTGCCGAGCCTAATACATTACAAAAAGATCAGTAACTAACCTGTTTTTCTGTTTATCATACCTCTTCGTCCCCGATTTTTAAGAAATAATGGGAAAAAAAACACACTAAACAACTGCAGCTTTAGCGTGAAAGAACATGCATTGTGTCGTATGACGTGTTAATAATGACGTCACGAGTACGCGCACTTAATATTTGTAAACAATGTTTTTTTTTGCTTTTTGAGTTGCATTATTTGTTAAAAAGATATTACATCTTGGTATCAAATTGTTTGTTTTGTTGAATCTGATTCGATTTTACTAAAAATGATTACTTTATAGTTGATTCCGAGTAATATGACCATTCTCCGCCGCGCGTGACAGCTATATTTCAGCACTGCCGAAATAGAGGAAAATTTATTCCATAGTGGTTTATTTCGACAATGCACGTCTGATGATGGGATAAATATCGTTATTTTTCACTGTTTAAAACAGTGAAATACCAGTTTTATTTCACTGATATTTCTCTTTTAAAGGGGCCTTTTCACAGATTTTGGCATTTTTTTTAACTTATTCATTAAATGCTTTATATTGATAAATGTAAACATTGGATCATAAAAGCTCCAGTAAAAAATCCAGAAAAAAAATAAAAAAAGGAAAAGAACATTGCCCGGAGCAGGTTTCGAACCAGTGACCCCTGGAGTCCTGCCAGAATCCTGAAGTAAAAACGCTTTAGCCTACTGAGCTATTCCGCCAAGTACACATTGTTGATGTATTTTATACCTTATATAAGCAATCTTCGTAGTTTCACAAAATTTAACGACAAAAACAGAACTCTCCAAATTATTCAATCGTTTCGCGTTGCAACGCTTTATAATTTTTAGGTTTTAAAATCGTCAAAAGATGCATATAGATCTAATGGCTATATTAGAGCATGGTTAATGTTCAGTATTACTGTTTCCTCACAAATATCATAACTAAAACGAAAACTTACGAATCTGAAACAACTTTTTTCAATTTTGTCAATTTACCAAAGCGTGAAAAGATCCCTTTAATACCAAAAAGCATGAAATATATGGAGGATATTTGTTGGATTCGATGGAATATCGATTTTATTTCACGAGTGATTATAGAAAATAATATGTTCACGAGTGGCGCAGCCACGAGTGAAAATATGTACTTTTTAATGCCCCCCTTCGAAGAAAAGGGGGTATATTGCTTTGCACATGTCGGTCGGTCGGTCGGTCGGTCTGTCGGTCGGTCGGTCCGTCCACCAGGTGGTTTCCGGATGATAACTCAAGAACGCTTGGGGCTAGGATCATGAAACTTCATAGGTACATTGATCATGGCTTGCAGATGACCCCTATTGATTTTGAGGTCACTAGGTCAAAGGTCAAGGTCATGGTGACCCGAAATAGTAAAATGGTTTCCGGATGATGACTCAAGAACGCATACGCCTAGGATCATGAAACTTCATGGGTAGATTGATCATGACTTGCAGATGACCCCTATTGATTTTGAGGTCAAAGGTCAAGGTCACGGTGACCCGAAATAGTAAAATGGTTTCCGGATGATAACTCAAGAACGCATACGCCTAGGATCATGAAACTTCATGGGTAGATTGATCATGACTCGCAGATGAACCCTATCGATTTTGAGGTCATTAGGTCAAAGGTCAAGGTCACGGTGACCCGAAATAGTAAAATGGTTTCCGGATGATAACTCAAGAACGCATACACCTAGGATCATGAAACTTCATGGGTAGATTGATCATGACTCGCAGATGACCCCTATCGATTTTGAGGTCACTAGGTCAAAGGTCAAGGTCACGGTGACCCGAAATAGTAAAATGGTTTTCGGATGATAACTCAAGAACGCATACGCCTAGGATCATGATACTTCATAGGTACATTGATCGTGACTCGCAGATGACCCCTATTGATTTTCAGGTCACTAGGTCAAAGGTCAAGGTCACAGTGACAAAAATCGTATTCACACAATGGCTGCCACTACAACGGACAGCCCATATGGGGGGCATGCATGTTTTACAAACAGCCCTTGTTATGATCACGAGTGAATTAAAATCGATATTCCATCAAATTCAACAAATTTTCTTTTTATTGTATGCTTTTTTCACCGTTAAGTTACATTGTAAAAGAGTTTACCTGGATAATTTCGCTGGATTTATGACGTCATTTCGTCATAAAAATGACGTCATTTCACAGTAAAACAGTGAAAAATATCGATATTTTTCACTCTTATTTTTCACTGTTTGTAACAGTGAAATAACAGTTTTAATTCACTGATATTTCTCTATAAACCACAGGAAAGCATAATATATATATATATTTATATATATAGTTATATGAGTAAAATGTAATAATACAGATTGTGAATATTATATAATAAAAGTAAAAACACGTGTCTGGGATTTTAAATATATATTGATTTAGCCAACGCGTTTCGCATAGCTCATCAGGGCATAATACAATATATTACAACGTCAAAATGTCATGGAGATAACGTCATATCAATTATGACGTCATAACGTCAATAAATATTAAATGAAATTTAATTTGGGTTTTAATACATGTATTAAATGTTGTTCTTTTGCTAACCTAGCTGAAATATTGTTCGAAAATAGCTTATAAAATGGAAATATTTTAAATTTTGGTTCATTATGTGAACATTCATCTAAATGTTTACTTAAAGGCATCTGTCTTGTTGAGGGGTCTCGCATTTGTTGTTCATGGACAGATCGCCTATTTCTAAGTTTATCGCCAGTTTGGCCTATATTATATTGTTTGCATCCATTGCATAATAATACATAAATCACATTTTGTATATCACATGACATATTAGTTTTTATTTTGAACATTTTGCCATTAAAATCAAAAGAATTCCCTTCAATAATATAACCACACAGGGCGCATCTAGAGTCATTACATTTGGATACTCTTGGTTCTTGAGATGAAAAGTAAGATTTGGTTAATAGACGTTTTAAATTAGGTGGCTGTCGCTTACATTTTATTATCTTCTGATTTGAAATTATTTTATTCATAACCGGGTCTGTTTGTAAAATGTCAATGTTGTTTTTTAATACGCCAAACAGGTTTTTTTTATTTTTTGGATTTTGTGTTGAAATAAATGGAATTATATTACTCTTGTCTTTTTGTGTTGATTTTGAAAGTAATTTATGTTTAGGGATGGAAAGTGCTTTTTTAATACCTGTATTTATAATAGATTGTGGATATTTTCTTTGAATAAGTGAATGCTTAAGTTCATTTAAACGTTTTAGTTTAAGTTTATCATTCGAAACTATGGTGCAGATCCGTTTCGCTAAAGTGAAAGGAATATTTATCTTTGTGTGTTTATTATGACACGAGGTAAAATTAAGATATTGTTTAGAATCAGTTTCTTTGTAATATATATCAGTATTAATTTCAGTATTGTTTTTTATAATCAATATATCAAGAAATGGTAACTCGAGTGTGCTTGTTTGCATTGTAAACCTGATATCCGAATGTAAGTTGTTTAAAATAGTATAAAAGTTTTGAAGTTCATAGGGAAATTTTGTCCAGAAAATAAAGCAATCGTCTAGAAATCTTTTCCAAAATGTTTTTATAAAAGAAAGAAATTCATCATTATAAATTGATCCAATTCTTGCATATAGTTTTTGTTCTAAAAATCCCACTACCAATGTAGCGTATGTTGGCGCGAATTTAGTACCCATTGCAGTCCCTTTAGATTGGTTGTAGTACTTATCATCAAAATTGAAGTTATTATTTTCAAGTATTATTTTTATGCCTTCTTTTATAAACCGTTGCGAAAACCTTTCATTAACCGAATCTGGATATTTTTGAAGCCAATAATCAATAGCTTCTAAACCAAGAGTATGCGGTATATTAGAATATAAATTAATTACATCAAATGATACTAATGTACTTGACTCTGGAACTTGTGAAGGTATATGTTTTAGGAAATCTATGTTATTTGTTATATTGCTATTGACATATTTTACAAACGGTTTTAACAAGATATCCAATAAAGAACTTAAACGACTTGTTTCACAGTTAGTTCCAGCGACTATTGGGCGAAAGTTTAAATCGTCTGGATCCATTAACTCTATATATTCTGAATTGCTGTGTTTAATTGCATCTTGAATGATTTTACTTTTATGAATTTTTGGAAGACCATAAAATAGGCTTGTTTTCCATTCGAATTTTACTAAGAAATCATTTTCCTGTTTAGTTAGTTTATTATTTTCCTTTAGTAAATTGCGTATTTTTGAAAGTGTTATTTGACTACCATTATCAGGGATTTGTTTATAATATTCAACGTCATTTAACATTTCTAATAATTTTCTTCTATAAAAGTCTGTATTCATTATAACAATTCCGCCACCCTTATCTGCTTCTTTAATAGTTATGGATTTGTCTTCTGCTAATAAATCTATAGCTTTTCTTTCTTTTAATGATATGTTATGTTTAGTGTCATTTTCCATTTGAGAATGTTGAAGGCAAAGTGTTCGAGTAACATTTATATAATGGTCTCAAGAACGCTTATGGCTTAAGGATCATGAAACTTCATAGGTACATTGATCATGACTCGAAGATGACCCATATTGATTTTCAGATCACTAGGTCAAAGGTCAAGGTCACAGTGACAAAAAAACATATTCACACAATGACTGTCACTGCAACTGAGAGCCCGTATGGGGGGCATGCATGTTTTACAAACAGCCCTTGTTATTTTAGTAACAGCACTGCAGAGGTGTTTTGACGTTAACAACGTTAACAACGTTTTCAAGTAAACCGCATTCAGATGTATGTTACATCAAAATCCACACTTATAAACAAGACATGAAAAAACATTTAAGAACACATTTATTTTGTTAAAAATATATTATCAGGTATCTATTTGTTCTAAAAATAGTTGTGATTAACATTAAACTGTAATCTAACATACGTTGCTTAGCATCAAAGTCCACTTATATTTACATCGACCAGCAAACCATACAGTTTAAATCATTTTTTTCTAAACCAATCTCACATATTTTCACAACATATGATTTAGTTTTTAATAGGAATGCACACATAAAAACAAACATTATCAATTACACCATTAATACATAAACCAACAATATCAAATAATAATAATAATAAAATAATTTCATTGTGTTGATATGTTAGATTTTTATTTCCCAAAAGTGCTTTTCCTAAAAATTAAGAGTCGAGTAATCTTTAATAATTTTTATAATTATTCTTAGCATGTTCACAATGTATTTATCGTACAGCTTATATTGTATGCAGAATTCTTCGTTTGCCATGAATTCTATAGAAACGAGCAGAAGTGAATACAAATATTTCATTTGATATGAAAAAAGTGTTATTTAAATGTGTTTTAAATAAACCAATGTATTCAAACAGACATTGGAGGATATTCAAAAAGAAGTGAAGAATAAGTTTGAAGTTATTTGCCATTCGCCTGTAAATATTAATAGATGCGGTAAAATAAAACTTCTGGTGATAAACAAGTATAGTGGGATGTCCATTACACTATCACGCGACTATTGCGTAACCTCGTTCATAGCGCATGCTGGGAAACGTTCTTTTGTTCTCAACACAGAGCGGCGATCTTTTGTATTCACGGATCAATGCAATAGTAGAAGGTTAAGTTTGCTTATATTCACAGTTCTCGATTATAAACAAGACTATTGGCAAGCAATATATGTCCCCTACCGGCTCCACCATTGTCAGATTTTTTTGTTGCCATAGCAACCATAATTTTGACGTAGGAACAAAATGAAATCATCAAATGACGCGCATAATGTCAATATTGCCATCTATCTATGTTTCAAGTTTCATGAACACATATGAAGATCTTTTAAAGTTATCGCAGGTTCCAGAAAACCACCATTTTCAGCAGTATTTCTAGTCTATAGTGTCAATATTGCCATCTATCCATGTTTTAAGTTTCATGAAAAAAATATTAATAACTTTTAAAGTTATATCAGGATCCAGAAAAGTGTGACCGACTCACAGACAGGCAGACACACAGCGAAAACCATAAGTCCCCTCCGGTGAAACCGGTAGGGGACATAAACAACTAAATATAACAAGAAATATCTTTTTAAAAGTAAGTCGGCGTAAATGCTGACTTTGAAATAAAGTTTGCAGTGTACGTATCTAAATAATTCAATTGAAAACATTAGTTTAACTTTTGTGTTTTTTTTTTCATTTGTAAGTCGCATGTTCACCGCATTAAATGTGTGTTATCATTGTCAAACCACACATTAGTGTAAGTAGATTAAACTTATACTACGGGACTGCACATCATAAATAATTATGTGTCCTCATATGCCTTATTATGAGTGCATTTCGTCACCATCGAAATATATAATCGTATGTTAAGGACTATGCTGCAGCTTTAATGAAAATTTTGTTATTTATAGAATTTGATAATTTTTGGTATTTAGATAGAACCATCTATTGTGGATAGATAAGTATAAAAAAAATCATGGGTCACCGGTATTGTTAATTTTTTATTCGCACTTGAACAACAAGCCTATTTCAGCATAACTTTATTTTAACAAATAAGGTAAAAACATTAAAAAAAAATGAGTATATTAAAGAGAAAACAAACTGTTAAAAACAACCTTTATTTTTCTCAAAATATATCATACTGATTCAATTTGACTGCAAATTCAGTTTAAAAACAACATCAATAGAATGATTATTGTTGTATTAGTGTTTAAAAAACACAAAACAACAGAATTTTACATATGAGAATATATAAAATGCGCACAAGTCATTTTTATTTTGACATGCCTTCCCATATCTAGATTTTGTCCAAATTTAACCAAATTTATTACGAGTTATAACTTAATAAAGATATAAAAAGAAAAACATAGGTCACCGGGGTCGTTTGTTCACAACTGCTGTTACTGCATGAAATGAAATACAATTACAAAAATCATCAGGTCAAAACACATACTAGTATTGTAATACTATATGCAAATGAAAAGGTAAATTTAAATGTGATTGAAATCACACATTATGTGTAGCAAGATCAGAAAAAGTAGGTTAATATAGCATCCGACTGAAAACAGGGTGTAAACTGTACATTTAAAGGGGCATATCGGCAATCTTAATTGTAATTCTTGACATGGTTTGACCAATATATTGCGGTATGCCAATGCAACGTTATTAAATTGTAGATTCTTGGCACGACTTGATAAATGTATGGCTGTATGCCAATGAAAATGTAGATTTAAACTTAAATGGAACACACAAATAATGATTAATATGTATCGTGATCATTTAAGTTAGGTTAATTACGTTTCCAGCTTAAAACAAGACGTACACAGCTCACTTAAAGGGGCATATCAACGGTATAAGTTGTAATTCTTGACAAGACTTTAACAATTCATGACATTAAATTGGTATGCATGAATATATCAATAAGCAGTAATAGATTATTGAAATTGCTATGAACATATGTATGCAAAACAGTTAAATGTTTGCAGTTTGTGTACGATAAAAACATAATCCAATACATGTATTGCATTTTTATGAAAACGTTTGTATACTACAAACATGTTTGCATGTGAAAAGATATATTACAGAAGGCGATTATAACGTATATGTAAAACACTCATTCGCTTCCTACATGAACTTCGTTATCTATATTAAGTTTTTGAAATAATAATAATCTAAAGTCTTTGACTATATGTACTGTAATAATACTGACATTCATATTGCTTTTTTTAAGTCTACATTGACTCACTAGTCAGGTTAATATACACTTTGACCCCCCAAAAATTGCTACAAAAGGTATTTTTACTGATCCTGGTACGGTAGCACATACTTTATAACATATCAAAAGTTTACTAAAATCGGACCTCCAGAAAATTGTGTTTTTTTTCAAGATGGCCGCCAATAATATTCAAATGTTATAATTCTAATCATAATGCGTTTTTCCATTTTAAATCAAACTCAAAAGAAATTCGTAATTTTGTGCGTATTCCTGAATTGGTGAGAGAAAGAATAAATGTTGTTCACCTGTTTTCATAAAATATGATATATTTAAACATGTTAAAGGGACCTTTTCATGTTTTTGGTAAATTGAAAAAAATTTAATATTCTCAAATTTTCGTTGTAGTTATGATATTTGTGATGACACAGTTATACTGCACATTAGCCACGCTCTAAAATATCCATAATGCATCTTTTAATGATTTAAAAAACTGAAAATTATCAAACGTTGCAACGCGAAACGAGTTCATAATTTGGAGAGTTCTTTTGTTGTCGTTAAATTTTGTGACACTACTATATAAAGTATAAAATACATCACTCATTGTATGAGCACGGATGGCCGAGTTGTCGAAGCGTTAGACTTTTACTCCAGGGGTCGGTGGTTCGAGCCCAGTTGAGTGTTACTCTTTTTCTTTCTTTTATTTAGTCTTTTTTACTGGAGCTTTTTAAATCCAATGTTTACATCTATTAATATAAAGCATTTAATGATACACTTCAACATCTGCCAAAATCTGTGAAAAAAAGATACTAGTAAATAACATTGCATACATGTTTTTAAATGTTTTATCACAAAGTCCCATTTTTCTTGAAAAGCACATTATTGCGTTTGAATACTGGAGCTTTTTAGATCAAATGTTTACATCTATCAATATAACGCATTTATAGACACACTTCAATATCTGCCAAATTCTGAGAATACGATAAATAACATTGCATCCATGTTTTAAGCTCACCTGAGCACAACGTGCTCATGGTGAGCTTTTTAGATCGCCTTTTGTCCGTCTAGCGTCGTCCGTCGTGCGGCGTCAATATTTGCGTTGTTAACTCTCGAAAGGCAACATTTATTGTCCAATCTTTACGAAATTTGGTTAGAAATTTTAACCCAATATTATCTTGGATGAGTTCGAAATTGGTTCCGGTTGGTTGAAAAATATGGCCGCCAGGGGGCGGGGCATTTTTTCTTACATGGCTGTAGTAAAACCTTGTTAACACTCTAGAGGCCACATTTATTGTCCGATTATCATGAAACTTGGTAAGAAGATTGGTCTCAATGATATCTTGGACGAGTTCGAAAATGATTCCGATTGGTTGAAAAACATGGGCACCAGTGGGCGGGGCATTTTTCCTTATATGGCTATAGTAACACATTGTTAACACTAGTTAATTGGAAATATAATTGCAAGGTGAGTCTGAAAATAGTTCAATTTTGTTTTTAAAAACAAGGCTCTCAGGGTGGTGGTAGTTTTTTTGTATGTCTAAAGTTGTGTTGTAAAATTTAGCTTTAGCTGATTATCATTACATAATGATAATACTTTTTTTATTTTGCCATTTTTCACAATAATCTGATAAGCCATAATGTTTAAGAAAGACAACCTGTACATACTTTCTAATAGTTAACTCCCTTGTTTAACCTGCTGACTCAGGTTCCCTAATCTATTGTTAGTTCACCTCTGGAATTTGTTAGACCCATTGGTTTCAAAACTCTTAAAGGGTTCTGAGGGAAAATAGACTGTTCTGCCAGTGCTCTCAGAACTGTATAAAATAAGCTGTTTAGGCTGATACAGTCACTTCTTGATGCTTTCTTGAAAAGGTAACAACTCTTGAAAAAGGTGGGAATTTTGAAATAATTATTGTAACACCAGCATCAAGACAGTTTTGCATTATTTTCCAAATTATTCTCATTATTTAGCTAATTTTTATTTGGCATTTTCTAAATTAGAAAGACTCATTTGATTGAAAGAACTTTTGTAAATTCTTCTTATTTTTTTACATTTGAGTGACTGAAGTTTCCCACTCTCCACAAATTGTGTTCTTTCGATTAAGTAAGACTTATTTTATAAACGAAATTTTTGAAGCAACTTCTAGACTAACAGTTACTAATATTTATATCAGTTTTTTGACTAGCTCTTAGAATAAAAATTAGTTATTTTCATTAAAACTGCTTTGGTTTTCACTTATGGATTTATTCTTTGAGTATATTCAGGCGTATCTGACTGGACGCCTTACGTTAATTGAATTACAACAAGTCAGTGGTGTCATCCGGGCCGGAAATAAGCGTTCTTTAATTAGACTCGATAAATATTTCCGTATTACATGAGTGCTCACAAAGTTACATAACTCATAACCGTCCCGTGACCGGATCACTTGCGTTAGCGAACGAGACCACACTACCACAGTTGAAACATTGTGAATACTTTTAGTCACATGTTTTGGTTCAATCTGATCTTCACACATGGTGACAATCTTTATGAGCATAATATCTTTTGTTCATGGTGAACTTTTGTGATCACCTTTTTTCATTTGTCTGTCTTCCGTTGTGCGTCCCAATATAATCTTGTACGAGTTCAAAAATGGTTCCAGTCTGTTGAAAAACATTGCCGCCAGGGGGCCATTTGTTGTTCATTCTTCATGAAACTTGGGTAGAACATGTGTTCTATTGATATCTTGGGCTGCAAAGAACAGGTCATTTCTTTTTATCTCAGTTGAGCGACTTTAGGCATTGTAGGCCCTCTTGTTAAATGTTTTATCCCATTTTTCTTAAAAAAGTACATTATTGTGTATGAATATCAACGGAAACCAGGATAACAGCTTGTGCATTAACAGTCAAAGCTGTATAGCTTAAACAGACTGATTGTATGTTTATTGTATTAAAGTGCTTATTGATACAAATGTTGAGTCTGTTTCCCAGGTAGAACTTTTGCCGGTACTCTTGACGAAACACTTGGTTCACACATAGGGGTCGCGGTTTGGTTTCTTATGTAGTATCCCCCTTAACACAACTAACAAGTGTTCTGGGGGCGTTAGTCATATGCAAAATAGCTCGTAAACGCGAAAAAAATAAACTACATAGTCTTTGAGTATCGAACCGGAATTACAATTTAGCTTTTTGATGAAACCTTAGTATATAATTGTTTTTGTATCCACTTTTGGAGTAAAGTTACTGCAGCCATGAAAAAAGTAAAACATGGAATCATAACTACGTGTATTTACTATAAAATTGAGATAAACATTTGTGCGACTTAAAACAAATTAATATAGTCCCTGCAAATTTAAATTGTAACTTCTTATGCTACCCGAAAATTTTCGGGGAGCATATAGTTGCCAGTTTGTCCTTCCTTCCTTCCTTACTTCCTTCCGTCACACTTTTGTTACAGTTTCCCATAGCACCTTCAATACTTTACCGATCTCTTTCATATTTGGCATGTAGGTACCTTGCATGGACCTTCACCTTTTGATGAGGTTTGAGATCACTGGGGTCTAGGTCAAGGTCACCGAGGCTAATAATAGATTTTCCCGTCACACTTTTGTTACAATTTCTCATAGCACCTTCAATACTTTACCGATCTCTTTCATATTTGGCATGTAGGTAACTTACATGGACCTCTACCTTTTGATGAGGTTTGAGGTCGCTGGGGTCAAGGTCACCGAGGCTAATAATATATTTTTCCGTCACACTTTTGTTACAGTTTCTCATAGCAGATCTCTTTCATATTTGGCATGTAGGTATCTTGCATGGACCTCTACCTTTTGATGAGGTTTTTGGTAACTGGGGTCAAGGTCACTGAGGCTTATAATAGATTTTTCCGTCACACTTTTGTTACAGTTTCTCATAGCACCTTCAATACTTTACCGATCTCTTTCATATTTGGCATGTAGGTACCTTGCATGGACCTCTACCTTTTGATGAGATTTGAGGTCACTGGGCTCAAGGTCACCGAAGCTATTAATATATTTTCCGTCACGCTTTTGTAACAGTTTGCCATAGCACCTTCAATACTTACCGATCTCTTTCATATTTTGCAAACTAGCCTGTAGGTACCTTGCAAGGGCCTCTACCTTTTGATGAGGTTTGAGGTCACTGAAGTCAATGTCACCGAAGCTAATAAAATATTTTTTATGTGGTTATAAACACCTAGATTGACAAAGCGCATCATCGGGGAGCATCCATCAGTTTCACTGATATTCTTGTTTTGTAATATCTACCATTCACACATTATTGTTACAATATGAGAAAATCTAAGTTGAAAATTTTCCTCATTATAAGCTTTACGGCTGCATGATATGTATTTATTTGAAGAATGATCTACATTTGGATGTGTGAAAAGATCGGTGTTATGCTGTTGTCTCCATTTTTATATTTAACTATATTTTAATTTAATATCTTTTAACTTATACTAAAGAGATATAGAGAAGTCGATCTTACACGATGAATATTCCTATAGAGTTTATCAACTTGTATATTATGAATACGGCAGAGGAACATTGTATATACATGTAACAAGAAACGAAACTTCAAAAGTGTCTTTTTTGTTAGTCTGAATATTGTTTGGCTGCGAATTGAAGTCCAATAGTTTTACAGTTTGATTCCGATGCATTCTCTTTTGAAGAGAATTTTGCAGACGATTTTTTATAATATATAGATAACATTTGCTTTTAAAACTTATAAATAACACAATCGTCTGTCATAATTGACTGTAGTTTGTTATAATTAATGACCTGGATGTGTAGCTATTCAACTATTATAAACAAGAACGCAATTACCTTAGATTCATTGCGAGCTTAATGCCCATGCATCATTTGTCGGAATCTCTGGAATTCTACTATTAAGATTCTGCAAAACCGATTTGTAAATAATATTTCAAAGGTGATGTACTTAATTACACTATTTATTATAACCCCATTACCATTGGTAATGGGGGCTATATAGGAGTCACGTTGTCATTCGGTCTGTCGGTCGGTCTGTCCATCCGGAAATTTCATCCGATCTTCACCGAACTTGGTCAGAAATTGTAACTATGATGCCTAGGTCAAGTTTGAATATGGGTCATGCCGGGTCCAAAACTAGGTCAGGGGGTCACTTAGTGCGTTTTAAACCGAAAGTTTGTCCGGACCATAACTATGTCATTTATCGTTAGATTTTAAAATGACTTGGAACATTTGTTAACCCTCATGAGACGGTGTGTCATGTGAAAAAAGTACGTCGATATATCCAAGGTCAAGGTCACACTTGGAGTTCAAAGATCAAATCCTTGTCTTGGCCATAACTTTGTCATTTATTGTGAGACTTTAAAATCATTTGGCACATTTGTTCACAATCACTGGACGTTGTGTCATGAGAAAGAATTACGTCGATATCTTCGCTTTGAGTTCAAGGGTCAAAAATGTCCATACATGAGCTTGTCCGGGGAGATTTTAAAATTATCTGGCACTTTTGTTCACAGTCATTAGACGGTGTGTTATGCGAAGAATTACGTCGATATTTGTAAGGTCAAGGTCACACTTTGAGTTCAAAGGTAACAAATTGCCATAAATGAGCTTGTCCGTGCTAATATACATTCAAATACGGAATGAATAAAAGGGAAACCTTTCTGGTCATCTGACTGCAATATCTAAGATGTATTATGCACGCATAGTTTAATATATTTAATAAGACTAATTGAACACACGGTGCCTGACTATGTGGATTGTTTCAAGATATTAATAACATAAAACAGTGAACATAGGAACTACTATCAGTCAATGCTTCTATTAAGGAAAATCATCATGAAACTTGATTCGCGTGATTAAATTTTCAGATTTGATTTAGTTTACATGTGCCGATGTATTTGAGTTTTTTTTAAGAAACCCAACATTACAATTGGCTGTATTGTAGAAGAGATTTTTCAATTAATTCGCACATCATCTATGAAAGCCAAAGTGAAAGGAGTGAACATATGATAACCCAAAACGTCTTATTTTCGCTATATTCCTATATTCGTTTAGTTTCATGGTCACACAGTTCAGGGCCGAATAATACTTCGATGGTATTAACCTCAATAACAAGGCCATTATCAAGATAATCAATATCAAGTACGAGTTAGAATTTGGCCGCATACTTCCAAAAACTAGCAAACAGGCATATCTCCGGAAAAAAAATGTTGCCACTCCATATGCCATATTAATGACTCGATCTTGATGAAACTTAATCATTATGTGTATTTTGGACAATATCTAGGCCGAGCTGGAATCTGGGTTCAGTTCGTCTAATGATGTCAATTCTTATGAAAACCTTGTTACCACTTTAGGAGCTACATTTTTCATCTAATCTTGAAACTTGGTCACAATGTTTACCTCGGTTTATATCTGGGCTAAGTTAGGATCTTAATTACGTATGTCTAAAAACTATTTAATCAGGTTAAATGTTATTATAACATTGTTAACTTTCTTGAAGCCACATTTCTGACTCATTCTTGATGACACTAAGTCAGAATTTTATTTTAAGAATAATTTTGGTCACGTTCGTCCAAAAACTAGGTCACACGTTCAAATCTTAGAAAAATCTAAGACCACATTTATGATGCAAACGTGATGACACGTGGTTAGATTGTTAATCTTGACAATTTGAATCTTAGTCACGGTCACTTACACCATTGCTTACTCATTGTTGGTTAAACTTGGTCTGAATTATTTTATAAAAAAAATTCAGGGCAAGTTTATTTCTTTGTTTTGTGCTAAAAACAACTAGGTTACCTGGCCAAATAAACTTTTATTACAAATATAGAGGCCACACCTATGACTCAATTTTGATATGACTTTGTCATGGTGTTTATCTTCATAATATGTGTCTTAGTTTGAATCTGGGTAACGTGAGTATAAAAGCTGGGGTTACACGTCAAATTGTACAAAAGCATTGTTATAACTTATTACTCTAGAAGCAATATATATATATATATATATATATATATATATATATATATATATATATATATATATATATATATATATACATAGGATCTTGCATGAGTGGTCGTTCTGTATTGAATGTATTAAACAAGTCATCTAAATAAAGATAAAAACGAGGCTTGCCGAGTTTTGATGCCCCCAGTAGGGTGGCATATAGCAGTTGAACTGTCCGTCAGTATGTCAGTCCGTCCGTCCGTCCGAAAACTTTAATGGTCATTACTTTTTCTTATTTAACATAGCATCTTGATATTTGGCATGCATGTGCATCTCATGGAGCTGCACATTTTGAGTGGTGAAAGGTGAAGGTCAAGGTCATCCTTCAAGGTCAAATGTCTAATATATGGCGTCTGTCCGTCCGTCCAAAAACTTTAATATTGGCCATAACTTTTTCACTATTGAAGATAGCAACTTGATATTTGGCATGCATGTGTATCTCCTGGAGCTGAATATTTTGAGTGGTGAAATGTCAAGGTCATCCTTCAAGGTCAAACGTCAAATATTCCGTCCGTCCGAAAACTTTAACATTGGTCATAACTTTTTAAATATTGAAGATAGCAACCTTCAACGTCAAACGTCACAAATTAAAAAAAATCATTTCTCCATTCAATCTCTTACTTACTTCTCATGGAGCTGCACATTTTGAGTGTTGAAAGGTCTCGGTCATCCTTCAAGGTCAAAGGTCAAATATATGGCTACAAAGCGGCGCAATAGGGGGAATTGTGTTTCTGAAAAACACATCTCTTGTTGTCTTTATTTAGATGACGAGTTTCATAAATTCAATACAACATGACCACGAATCTAAGATTCTATTTATAACATGACCAACAAATTTTCTTTTTATGCCCCCCTTCGAAGAAGAGGGGGTATATTGCTTTGCTCATGTCGGTCTGTCTATCTGTCGGTCGAACGGTCCGTCCACCAGGTGGTTGTCATACGATAACTCAAGAACGCTTGGGCCTAGGATCATGAAACTTCATAGGTACATTGATCATGACTCGCAGATGACCCCTATTGATTTTGAGGTCACTAGGTCAAAGGTCAAGGTCGCGGTGACTCGAAATAGTAAAATTGTTTTTGAATGATAACTCAAGAATGCATACGCGGCCAACAGGGCACACTCTTAACAATATTACTGAAGCAACTGGTCTGTAATCCTATATCTATAATTATCAGTCCAATGAAACATCACTTTAGTAAAATACAGTGGATCAGTAAAAATATTATCAGAATATGAGATTTTTTGTATATTTTGTATATTAAATATTGTGTTAATGTTTAATTTTGTTGATTAATATAAATACAAGCAGGACAGGGGAGGTAATACACTATTATATCTTTCCTTTATACAGGGGAAACAAATGCAATAAGTTTAAATTTATTGTTACAGCATTTGCCTCCCTTGTAATATATTTAAATTTTACCAAATGTAAGGTCAACTGCATTTTTGTAATGCAAACTACTACTACTACTACTACTACTGCTGCTGCTGCTACTGCAGCTGCTGCTGCTGCTGCTACTACTACTACTACTTCTACTACTACTACTACTACTACTACTACTACTACTACTACTACTACTAATACTACTACTACTACTACTACTACTACTACTACTACTACTACTCTACTACTGCTACTGCTACTACTACTACTACTACTACTACTACTACTACTACTACTACTACACTACTACTACTACTACTACCACTACCACTACAACCATCACCACCACCACCGTTCACAGTGACAAAAAACGTATTCACACAATGGCTGTTACTACAACTTATAGCCCATATAGGGGGGCATGCATGTTTTACAAACAGCCCTTGTTATTTTATGCTCTTTTCACCATTTATTAACATTGTAAAAGTGTTTAACTGAAAAAAAAATCGCTGGAAAAATGAGGTGATTTTGTCCAAAAACGTCATTTCACAGTTATATAACTAGTGAAATAACACCCGTGAAATAAACAAAATTGAGCATTACGTTATTTCACTCCTGGAGCGTAGGTCATGTTATTAATATATATGCCATACCATGATTAATATATATCCCATGTAAAATAAACATTACAAATATTTTTATCTCATTGTGAAATATACTTTTTAAGCGTTTTTCATTGGCTTAGTTTTCGTTCCATTGTCCAATCGCTTTTTGTTATTTGCTGAAATGACGTTGCAACGTCTAATGACGTCACGAAATGTAAACAACATTCGGGATTTATCATTGTGTTTGCGCAAATATTTATTTAATTTGCTCATTTAAAAGCATGTGATAAAAAAAGATCTGGCAAGAGTTGTCATTTCATACCATATTTTATGATACCTCCATTACCATTGGTAATGGGGGCTATATAGGATTCACATTGTCGGTTGGTCGGTCGGTCTGTCCCGAAATCTTGTCCGGGCAATAACTATGTTGTTCATTGTGAGAATTTAAAATCATTTGGCACATTTGTTCACCATCATTGGACAGTGTGTCACGCGAAAGAATTACGTCGATATCTCAAAGTGCAAGGTCACACTTTGAGTTCAAAGGTAAAAAAATGGCCATAAATGAGCTTGTCCAGGTCATAACTTTGTCAATTATTGTGAGATTTTAAACTCATTTGGCACATTTGTTCACCATAATCGGACGGTGTGTTGGGCGAAAGAATAACGTCGATATATCCAAGATCAAGGTCACACTTTGAGTTCAAAGGTCAAAAATGGTCATACATGGGTTTGTCCGGGCAATAACTGTCGTTGATTGTGAGATTTTAAAAATTATTTGGCACATTTGTTCGCCATCATTGGACGGTGTGTCGCGCAAAAGAATTACGTCGATATCTCTAAGGTTAAGGTTACACTTTGAGTTAAAAGATCAAAACTGGCAATAAATGAGCTTGTCTGGGCCATAACTATGTCGTTCATTGTGAGATTTGAAAATCATTTGGCACATTTGTTCACCTTTATTGGACGGTGTGTCGCGCGAAAGAATTACGTCGATATATCCAAGGTCAAGGTCACACTTTGATTTCAAATGTCAAAAAAGGCCATAAATGAGCTTGTCTGGGCCTTAACTATGTCGTTCATTTTGAGATTTTAAAATAATTTGTCACATTTGTTCACCATCACTGGACAGTGTGTTGCGCGAAAGAATTACGTCGATATCTCAAAGGTCACACTTTGAGTTCAAAGGTCGAAAATGGCCATAAATGAGCTTGTCCGGGTCATAACTATGTCGTTCATTGTGAGATTTTTTAAATCATTTGGCACATTTGTTCATCATCATTAGACGGTGTGTCACGCGAAAGAATTACTTTGATATCTCCAAGGTCAAGGTCACACTGAGTTCAAAGGTAAAAAAGGCCATAAATGAGCTTGTCCGGGCCATATCTATGTTGTTCATTGTGAGATTTTAAAATCATGTGTTCACCGTCATTGGACGGTGTGTCGCACGAAAGAATTATGTCGATATATCCAAGGTCAAGGTCACACTTTGAGTTCATAGGTCAAAAATGGCCATACATGATAATGGCATAATACTTCTTAAAAATCGCCATAAACGTGGGGTATACGTCACGTCTGTGACAAAGCTCTAGTTTAATCGTCCAAAGGCTCGCTTACTAAGAAAATTCCTGAGCTCGTTTAATAAAATATGGTATGATATTACAACTCGTGCCAGATCCTATATATATGTCTCAACCTAGATGAAACCTGGTCAGAATGTTTATATTTACAAAATCTAAGTACAATTTGAATGTGGGTCGCTTGGGGTCAAAAACTTGGTCTCCATGTCAAATCTTCTATAATGTGGGTACAGTACACTCCACGCGTTTTCCCCAATTTCCCTCCATACTCCGCGGGTTTCGACCTGGAGGGAGATTAAGAAAATCCCGCTATACGCGGCGTTTGCATAATTTTGGACGCGGCGGTTAACGATCGGCAAAACTGATACGCCGACGCGGCGGCCCTCGGCGTTGGCAACGCGGGGGAAACTCCGCGTTTTACGAGATAACGATCAATTTAATTTTGTTTGACTTCCTGATTTTCAAATAAAATTACACTTATTAAAAGTACATACATGTACATGTAGTATAATGTTAACAATTAAAAAAAACAACCAAGATAGATCGATCAAGACGTGGTTGTAGAAGTAGTTGTTGTTGTATAGAAAACTCGTTGATTTACGACACACAAAACGTCGTCTTTTAACTAATACTTACCAATTAATATAAACACAGTTTGCAACATTTTTTTTTATAATTTAATCCAAAGTTTTCATGTAAGCAGGTGATTTTCTATACTGAACATGTATACAAATGACCAAGGACCCTAAAAATCTCGCAAATCTGAATTGACAGTTTAATCAAAGAAAAGCCGCTTCCTGTCTAAAGGCATAACGTACTCAAGTAAACACGTTCAACGAATACATAAGGAATGGTTTTAATTGTCGGAACAAAGTCAATTCTCTGCTCGCTAATGCATTGATTTTCTCTTTGTTTGTAGGTTATTCCATTGATTGCTAAAAGGTGGTAACTATTGAGTTGATAATTGCATTTAATATTCACAGTTGTACATGTATTCTTGTTGCGTCGACATTCTAAACAATGTTTACCAGTAATTATGGACCAAATCGGCAGAGTGACATTCACACATGTTAATCCCTTTTGTCAAAACACCGCAGACAGCAGTCTACACAATAGGTCAGTAGACAAGCTTTGCGTGTTTTTATAACGTCAAACACTTAAAATCCAGTTCTGCCCAGATGTCTTCTGTAATCAGTTTACAGTACAATTAGTGTTAAAAAAATTACTCTACTAAAATACCGTATCGATAAAGATTCGGCGTGTTCGATTTGAAATTATTTTAGAGGAAATATCAACTTATTCGAGATATAATTTCGTTAATAAATACCAAAGAAACTTTTAACCGAAATCAACAATGTTCTCTGCGCTACAAAGTTTGTATAAAAAATCAATACACGCACGCTTTGCAGGAGTATACGTTGTACCTTGACCTTGTACATTGCAGCATAATTTTCGCGCGCTTTTGTCGGGAAATATACATGAGGACTGTATATTGGAAGCATTTGTAAACGTCGTGTTAACAATTAAAAATCGTAGTGTGTTTCGGATTACTAATTATTATTCTCATTTGGAAATTTTACGGAACATTTATTCTTGTGTCATATGTGTTGATTTAAATATTAATTTGTCAAATGTATTATATTAGACTAAGTCATATTGTAGACGTACCTGTGAATTAAAAAACATAATTTTTATATGTATTAATTTTCTATACAATTATCTTTTTTATACATGTACTACAGTATTTAAACAATTTATTATAACAATGTTTTTATTTTTTGGCATGCCCAGTAGCACACTGCTAACGCGGCGTTGCGCGGCGATCACTGATTAGAACGGAAAGTGTCTGCATTTACCTACTAGCCTAAAGTAATACACGCCGCGGGAATTAGCGAACGCGGCGTAACGCCGAGCGTTTTATCGAGTTCACCTCGCTCTTCCAACGCCGCGTGAACACTCGCTAGCAGAAAAAAACCCGCGGAGGGAGCGCGTTTTTTGGGGAAAACGCGTGGAGTGTACTGTACCTTTAAATCAGGCGAGCGCTTAAGGGCTATCATGGCCCTCTAGTTATCATATTAAGCACACGTTTTTCTATCTTAGTATCAACTAAAGTGCCAACAAATTACCTGTGAAAGATATATACTTGTATTCTTTAAGTTGTTTCCAAATGGACAAGGACGTCAAATTCTATGTTACAATCACAAAAATAAGTGGCTTTTTAGCTCCCTGATTGCTCAGGTTAGCTTTTGTGACCGGTCTTTGTCCGTCGACTGTCCGTCCGTCCACATGTTTTCGTAAGCACTCTAGAGGCCACATTTATTGTCCGATCTTTATGAAACTTGGTCAGAAGCTTTGTCCCAATGAAATCTCGGTCGAGTTCGAAACTGGGTCGTGCCGGGTGAAAAACAAGGTCAAAAAAGAGAAAAAACTTGTAAACACTGTAGAAGTCACATTTTATGTAACTTTGTCAAAATGTTTGTCTTAATGATATGTTGGTTGATTTCAAAAGTGGTTCCGGTCCGTTGAAAAACATGGTCGCCAGTGGACGGGGCAGTTTTCCTTATTTGGCTATAGAGAAACCGTGCAAACACTCTAGAAGTCACAATTTTTGCCAAGTCATCATGAAAGTTGGTCAAAACATTGTTTTATTGGTATCTTGGACGAGTTCGAAAATGGTCCAGATCGGTGAAAAAACATGGCCGCCAGTGGGCGGGGCATTTTTCTCTATATGTAAATTGTGAAAACATGTGAACACTCTAGAAGTTACATTTTTGGCCCAATTTTCATGAATTTTGGTCAGAGCATTTGTTTCCTTCATATGAGAGTTGAGTTCGAAAATGATACTGGTCAGTTGAATAACATGGCTGCCGGGGGGGGGGCAGTTTTCCTTATGTGGCTATAGAGAAACCTTGTAAACACTCTAGAAGTCACAATTTTTGCCCAATCATCATGAAAGTTGGTCAAAATATTGGAATTATTGATATCTCGGACGAGTTCGAAAATGGTCCAGATCGGTGAAAAAAACATGGCCGCCAGTGGGCGGGGCATTTTTCTCTAAATGTATATAGCGAAAACATGTGAACACTCTAGAAGTCACATTTTTTGCCCAATTTTCATGAAATTCGGTCAAAACATTTGTTTCCTTGATATGAGAGTTCAGTTTGAAAATGGTTCCGGTAAGTTGAATAACATGTCTGTCAGGGGGGGGCATTTTTCTTATATTTGTATAGTAAAAATAGCTTGTGAACACTCTAGAAGTCACATTTTTCCCAATCATCATGAAACTTGGTGAAAAGATTGGCTTTATATATATCACATAATTAATGCCATAATTATTGCCCTTAGATTGTCCAAATTTTCATTATATTATACAAAATCCTTGTTAACACTAGAGGTCACAATTTTGTTTCAGATTTTATGAATCTTTGTCATAATATTTATTTTTGTAAGCAAAGTTTGATGTTTGGTAAGGGGGGTCTACTCAAAATATAGGTCACCAGGTCAAATCTTACAAAAAACAAAATCACTACATATGCCAGAGTTTTGGTTCAATAATGATGAAACTTGACCAGGATGTTTGTCTGGACAATATCTAGGTCAAGTTTGACGTTTGGTAAAGATTGAATGAACCGACTCCTCTCAGGTGAGCGAACTGGGGCCATCTTGGCCCTCTTGTTATTACAGAATGGAGGGAGAGCCATAGTACACTCATGTCCAATGTGATCATGGAGTCAGAGAAAATTGTGGTGTGGGATTTTTTTCGGACCCTGAAAATAGACAGACACATTTTTTGCAATTCAAAATAGAGAGCTTTTTTCCTACGTTGTAAAGAGCACTGTTCTCGGGCCCACTTTATTGTGCATCAAGGAATTTCAAACTAAATTGGCGCCCAATTATTTTCATATCAAGAGAACGTTTAAGATGCATCAACCAGTATACTGCATCCAAAGGCAAGGTCAGTCATTGAATTAATAAATGTCAACCATCTTAAGTCCAAGAAAGGTCAATATCAATTAGCTAAGCCTAATATATGTATAGCTATAGGGAAATTTATGACAAACACATATATTTATTTAGAAACAAACACAACTGACTAGAACTTTAGACAGTGTGCAACTGTTATAAAAAATGTGTACAAAAACTGATAAAAAAAGCTCAAATTTATTTGTGCATCGTTTAATGAAATATAAGAGAATAACAGTCATAGAAATGCGAATTGAACTTTTTAATGTTATCTCCCTTTGAACAGTACCTGATGTTTAATGTGTAAATATCGAAGCCCTCGCGCTGTATCGTATATTTCATTGTTAAGTTTTTGAAGTAAGTTTATTTAATTGATGATGCTGTTAGTTTACTAGAGGAAACTTTTCCTGTCAGACAGGTCACTAGGTCAAAAAAAAAAGAAAAAACTTGTAAACACTGTAGAAGTCACATTTCGTGCCCAATCTTATTGTAACTTTGTCAAAATGGTTGTCTTAATGATATGTTGGTTGAGTTCAAAAGTGGTTCCGGTCCGTTGAAACACATGGCCGCCAGTGGGCGGGGCAGTTTTCCTTATTTGGCCAAAGAGAAACCTTGTAAACACTCTGGAAGTCTCAATTTTTACCCAATCATCATGAAAGTTGGTCAAAACATGAGTTTTATTGATTTCTCGGACGAGTTTGAAAATGGTCCAGATCGGTAAAAAAACATGGCCGCCAGTGGGCGGGGCATTTTTCTCTTTATATATATAGTGAAAACATGTCAACACTCTAGAAGTCACATTTTTGGCCAAATTTTCATGAAATTTTGTCAGAACTATTGTTTCCTAGATACGTGAGTTAAGTTTGAAAATGGTGCCGGTCTGTTGAAAAACATAGTTGCCAGGGGGACGTGGCAGTTTTCCTTATATTTATATAGTAAAAAGACTTGCAAACAATCATGAATTTAGGTCATGTAACATGTGAGACAACTCTTCTAAATATTGCATTGAAGAATACAGTAGTTACTCCCCTTTGATTATTAATGTTTTCATAATAATACAATGTAGTTGTGTTTCATTTATGTGTTAATTGTTATTCGAGGTTGGATGTTTTTATGCCCCCGTTCGAAGAAAAGGGGGCATATAGTGATCGGACTGTCCGTCCGTCCGTCTGTCTGTCTGTCTGTCCGTTTTTCCGTCACACTTTGCATTTAGGTTTCCAAAAATGCTCATAACTTTTATGTCCCTTGAGATATAACCTTCATATTTGGTATGCATGTGTATATGGACAAGGCCTTTCCTTACGCACACATTTTTTAGCCCTGTGACCTTGACCTTGAACTTAGGATCCGTGTTAAGGTTTCAAAATCTGCATTTAGGTTTCGAAAAATGCTCATAACTTCTATGTCTCTTGAGATATAACCTTCATATTTGGTATGCATGTGTATATGGACAAGTCCTTTCCATACGCACAAAATTGTTTACCCCTGTGACATTGACCTTGAACTTTGGGTCCGCGTTTAGGTTTTGAAATCTGCGTTTAGGTTTCGAAAAATGCTATAACTTCTATCAAAGCGTTTATAGGGGGCATATGTCATCCTTTGGTGACAGCTCTTGTTTTTAGCTCACCTGATTGCTCAGGTAAGCTTTTGTGACTGGTCTTTGTCCGTCGTCCGTCCGTTTACATTTGTTCGTAAACACTCGAGAGGCCACATTTATTGTCAGAACTTCATGAAACTTGGTCAGGATATTTGTCCCAATGAAATCTCGATCGAGTTTGAAACTGGGTCATGTTGGGTCAAAAACTAGGTCACTAGGTCAAAAAAAAGATAAAGCTTGTAAACACTGTAGAAGTCACATTTAATGCCCAATCTTCATGTAACTTTGTCTATATGTCTGTGTTAATGATAAGTTTGTTGAGTTCAAATGTGGTTCCGGTCCATTGAAAAACATGGCCGACATTGGGCGGGGCAGTTTTTTTTTATATGGCTAAAGAGAAGCCTTGTAAACACTCTAGAAGTCACAATTTTTGCCCAATCATCATGAAAGTTAATCAAAACATTGGTTTTATTGATATGTCGGACGAGTTCGAAAATGGTCCAGATCGGTGAAAAAACATGGCCGCCAATGGGCGGGGCATTTTTCTCTATATGTATACATTTGTATAGTGAAAACATGTGAACACTCTAGAAGTCACATTTTTTGCCCAATTTTCATGAAATTTGGTCAGAACATTTGTTTCCTTGATACGAGAGTTGAGTTGGAAAAAAAACGGTTCCGGTCAGTTGAATAACATGGCTGCCGGGGGGGGGGCAGTTTTCTTATATTTATATAGTAAAAAAAAGCTTGTGAACACTCTAGAGAAGTCACATTCTTTGCCCAATCATCATGAAACTTGGTGAATAGATTTGTTTTATGTATATCTCAGATGTGTTTGCAAACGGTCCCGATGGGTCAATAAACATGGCTGCCAGGGGGGTGGGGCAGTTTCCCTTATTTGACTATATAGAGAGAAACCTTGTGATCGAACACTAGAAGTCACATTTTTTTCCTAATCATCGTGAAACTTAGTCAATACATTGGTTTTATTGATTTCTTGGACAAGTTGGAAAATTGTGAAACACACTTTTTAGCTCGCCTGATTGCTCAGGTGAGGTTTCAGGATTGGTCTTTGTCCGCTGTCCGTCCGTCCACATTTGGTTTGTAAACACTCTAGCATTCACATTTCTCAAGCATTCTTTATCAAAGTTGCTATAAGATTTCAGTCAAGTTTGATGATGAGCAAAATCACATATTTAATGCCATTATTATTGCCCTTAGATTGTCCAAATTTTCATTATATTATACAAAATCCTTGTTAGCAAATTTTGATGTTTGAGGGGTCAACTCAAAATATAGGTCACCATTTCAAATTTTACAAAAACAAAAACATTCCCTACGCCAGAGTTTTGGTTCAATAATGATGAAACTTGACCAGGATGTTTGTCTGGTCAATATCTAGGTCATGTTTGACGTTAGGTAAAGATTGAATGAAACGACTCCTCTCAGGTGAGCGAACTAGGGCCATCTTGGCCCTCTTGTTTATTTATCAGGAGTAATATTTAATGTTGCCCTGGAAAGTCGGACTATTGTTAATGCCGACCGTGTAAACTGGGCCCTTAAGTAATACGGTTTTCTGATTATATTAATTATGATCATTTTTGGATTTAGATTTTTTCTTTTCAGTTCGGACGCAGAAGAAAGCTGAATTGCCGAAAGAAATGAAAAACAACATGTGCCTAAGATTGGTTCGTATTCGTTCTTAAGATTAAAGAATTATATTGCGTTGACATACTTATGTAGGTCGCTGACATGAAACCCTTTTAAGGTATTGCATCGTGGTTGAAAATCCTGGTTATGAGCTTGACTAATCAGGCGTAAAAGTATTTATCTGTTATCCTTCCATCCTTAATTTCTTAAGGCCCGGTCAGACCGACGAACGAATATGTAGCGGAGAGAAAACGGACAAAATATGCAGAATGTGGTTATCGGGTGATAAAATTTACCTGCTCTGCCGCTCAAGACTCTCGCAATCGGTGTGTGAAGCGTATAAAACACACAATGGCCGCACAAGTACCGGTGATGTAACGGGAAAAACGTACGCTTAACGGATATGTACAGGATAATTAACGGTCGGCTAACGGATATAACCGCGGGACTAACGAACGTCTACCGAATAAAACGGCAGTGTAACGAATTAGTACCGAACAAAACGTTCTCCCAACGTGAGAGAAACGGAAAAGTACCGAACACCAACGTACAAAAAAACGGTCAGTAACGATGAAACAGTAGGGTACATCCTCAGTATCATGTGGCAAAGCTTCAGGTTCTGGCAGGTCAGGTCTCCGTTCTTAGCTGCTGCCTTTAGGTCAGACTCAATCCACAACTGTGCATCGGATGCAGCACCACGGCCTCTAATGTCAGCCCAGACGAACTTGTAGTCAGAATCCACCAGAGTAAGCAGGACAACGGAGAAGTACTTCTTGTAGTTAAAATACGTAGACCCGGATCTTGGTGGCAGTTGCAGGCAATATGTTTGCCATCAATAGCACCGAGAGTATGGGGAAAATTCCAGCTGTTCCTGAAGCCGTCAGCAATTCGCTTCCAATCGGCAGCTGTTGTTGGCAACGGCATTACCTCATCAGCATACCCACCTATGACTGCTCTACAAACCTTAAGTGTAAAAGAAAACAGTATGATCAATTCTCCAGATAAGTTTTTAAGATGAAGAGTTTTTCATGACGTTTTAGCTGATGAGTAAAATACAAAATCAAAGACTTTTGCGGGGGAATTTAAAATACTCTTTGATTTTGTATTTTATAAAAAATTTATACATGAACATGCAGAAAACATGTATAAATAATAAAGAATATTTACTCTTTTTTACATAAACATGCATTTTGAAATGGCTGATAAAATAATCCGAATTGGGGCACTGTTGGTCCAACTGATAATTGCACAAAATGCGTATGCCAATTTTTATGATAATTTTTTTCACTCATAATAATAAACTATAATTCATGCGTATCTTATACGCATCTTATCTGGACCTCTGAAATTTACTGTATGATAAGCTAGTGTGGATTATAAGTGTATGACACAGTAGATAATCCATGACTTCTAGTGGATGATTAGGTAAAAATATACTACTTGATAAACAGTGCTTATAACTGAGCGCATTTCAAGATATGCGCACAAGACAGTAGTAATGGTTATATACACTTTAGGAGGTTATTGTTGTAGTGCGTGCACTCATCTATTTGCCTTTTATCCTATACCAATAACTAAACACAATGTAATTCATGTAAAATTAGGATAGAAGTAGACATTAAAATATATACATATATTAAAATGGCTAACAGAAGCTTTTTTAAATTTATTTTAACACTATAGTTAATTAAGCGGTTCTTACTTCTGGCACGAGAAGAGAAATAGTGTTGTGGGGTACCCTCCAGCCGAATCGCATATCACGGTACTTTGAACCAGACACAAGATGCCGCATCGCAATTGCTAACTTCATCCATGGTTCAATTGTAAGTCTGAAGTTGTTGAGCTGTTTCGTTATCCTTGGGCTAACTCGAGCGGGAATCTCATCAAACATCTCTGGTGGCATTCTCATGATGCTGATGAATGCGCGTTGGTCCTCTTGTCGTAGTTCGACCATAAGTTGGTCATACAGACCGAACTGACGCCTCCGCTCGGGGCCCAGCCAAGCTCTGAACCACCATCTGCGCTGTATCCGTATCCTTGCTCTCAGTTGAGCAAGACGATGCATGGCCAGATTAGCATCCAAAAGGCCAATCTGGGCCTGCACGAGGGTGGCTTGACACTCTAATTGAATGCGAGCACGACACTCTTTTGCACATGTCCTTCTCACAAGGCGTACCAAAATGAAATGATACTTCGACCCACAGGCTAATTACGAATAAATGTATGTCAACAGTTTTGTTCCGCCTCTTTTCTCGCATTTCTGTATACGTTAGCTGTCCGTTATTATCTGTTGAACATGCGTTAGGTGTCCGGAACGGTTCGGTTTATCTGGTATTGGTCCGGTAGTTGTCCGGTGGTGGACCAGAACACCCGGACATTTACGGACATAAACCGGATACATTCAGGAAGTGTAACGCACGAGTTCCGAACAAACCGTAAGCTAACGTACAAAGACCGCACATTAAACGGATGTCTCTGTCCGTTTTATCCGGTGGAAAATTTTGAACATGCTCAAAACTTCAAAACGGACGGAACGGATGTCACCGGACATCGCGAACAAGGAGCGATGATATGATTTTATGTCCGTTTCTCGTCCGTTATCTCGATGTGACCGGTCCTTTAACACCAACCATTACTAGTCACTACCGACCTAACGTAATTTTGTAAAAGTTATTTGTATATGAACATGCGAGATCTAATACTTCTGTACACAGGACCGGTAAATTGTTATATAATTAATGTTTATTTGCTGTTTGCTAAACAATCAGTGTTTAGTATAATTTGTCGTAAAATCTTTTTAAGGAGAGACAAGGCCCACGTAAATGAATTACATTGATTAAAGAAGTTGTGTTTTTGTAATCAAATAAAGGAATAAGTTAAGCTTCGATAATGATAGATAGATGATATAGAGTCAGAACTACTTATTTACATTTATTATTCCCCCTTCGAAGAAGAGGGGGTATATTGTTTTGCACATGTCAGTCGGTCTGTCCGTCCGTCGGTCCTTCCACCAGATGGTTTCCAGATGATAACTTAAAAACGCTTAGGCCTAGGATCATGAAACTTCATAGGTACATTGATCATGACTGGCAGATGACCCCTTTTGATTTTCAGGTCACTAGGTCAAAGCTCAAGGTCGCAGTGACTCGAAACAGTAAAATGGTTTCCGGATGATAACTCAAGAATGCTTACGCCTAGGATCAAGAAACTTCATAGGTACATTGATAATGACTGGCAGATGACCCCTATTGATTTTTAGGTCACTAGGTCCAAGGTCAAGGTCACAGTGACTCGAAATAGTAAAATGGTTTCCGGATGACAACTCAAGAGTGCTTACGCCTAGGATCATGAAACTTCATAGGTACATTGATCATGACTGGCAGATGACCCCTATTAATTTTCATTAATTTTCAGGTCACTAGGTCAAAGTTCAAGGTCACAGTGACTCAAGCCAGTTAAATGGTTTCCTGATGATAACTCAAGAATAATTAGGCCTAGGATCATGAAACGTCATAGGTACATTGATCATGACTGGCAGATGACTCCTTTTGATTTTCAGGTCACTAGGTCAAAGGTCAACGTCACAGTGACAAGAAACATATTCACACAATGGCTGCCACTACAACTGACAGCCCATATGGGGGCATGCATGTTTTACAAACAGCCCTTGTGTATATTCGGATCTTCATTCACCCTTTATCAAAAGCAATTTCATTCACCTTTTATCAATAGCAATTATATAGAAGATTTTCCCCGCCAGTCAACCAATATGAATAAATCCTAACATTGAATTGGTAATAATATTTTAGAGATACTGGGTTATCGTTTGTGACACTTTTTTAGCTCGACTTTTCAAAGCAAAATGAGAGCTATTCTACTCGCCCAAGCGTCGCCCCGGCATCGCCGTCGGCGTTGGTGAAAGTTTTTTTTATAAAGTTAAATAACTAACACTATCAAAGATAATTAACTCAAACTTGGAATACTTCTTTATGGCAAGAAGACAATTGTGTATGTAAAGTTGCATAACTCTGTCTGCATTATTTTTAGAGTTATGCCGATTGTTATACTTAGAAAAATAAAAAGTTGGTTTTGTGTTTAGGTCTACTTTCTTCCTTAAGTATTAAAACTATTGCTTTCATACTTGCCACACTTACTAACTATCATAAGGGGACTGGGCAGGCAAAGTTATGTAACTCTGACTGGCATTTTGACAGAATTATGGCCCCTTTTATACTTAGAAAATTGAACATTTTGTAAAGTTTTGTGTTTTGGTCCATTTTACTCCTAAAGTATCATAGCTTTTGTTTTCAGACTTAAAATACTCGCTAACTCTCATAAGGGGACTGTACAGGACAAGTTGCATAATTCTGGTTGGCATTTTGACGAAATTATGGCCCTTTTTAACTTAGTAAATTTGAATAATTTGTTAAATTTTGTGTTTATATGCTTTTTACTTCTAAAGTATCAAGGCTATTGCTTTAAACTTCAAATACTTTCTTTCTATCATGAGGGTACTGTACATGGCAAGTTGAATGTTACATTGACCTTTGAATGACCTTGAATCTCAAGGTCAAATAAATAAATTTTGCTTAAATGGCCATAACTTCTTTATTTAGGATCAGATTTAATTCATACTTCGGCAAAACAACGCTTACCTGACATATCACAATGGACTCCACCCAAAACACCCCCAAGCCCAACCCCAGAATCCACCCCAATTATGTTTTAACTCGCCGGAGCACAACGTGCTCATGGTGAGCTTTTGTGATTGCCTTTTATCCGTCGTCCGTTGTCCGTTGTGCGGCGTCAACATTGGCCTTGTTAATTCTCTAGAGGCCACATTTATTGTCTGATCTTCATGAAACTTGATCAGAAGATTCATCCCAGTAATATCTTGGACGAGTTTGAAAATGATGCCGGTTGGTTGAAAAACATGGCTGCCAGGGGGGCGGGGCATTTTTCCTTATATGGCTATAGTAAAACCTTTTTAACACTCTCGAGGCCACATTTATTTTCCGATCTTCATAAAACTTGGTAAGAAGATATGTTCCAATGATATCTTGGATGAGTTCAACTTCGAAAATTGTATTGGTTTCTTTAAAAACATGCAATCAGGGGGCGGGGCATTTTTCCTGATAAGGCTATATATGGCTTTTTAGCTCACCTGAGCAGGGTTTTTTGGCCCGATTTTATAGCCGAAATTCGGCTATATTCCCAATTGCAAAAAGTATACTTTGTTCCCAAAATTCTCTAAAAAAAATTCCCAATTGGGAAAAAACGCTAATGACATCGGCTGTTTTGCTTTTTAACAAAGCGTATTCCGATCCAGTCTCGGACGGGTTTGAGACTCTACCTCGATTTGGATAACGTCGGTATTAGAAAATATCATAGTTGATTCGAAGGCATGTTGTACACTTTAAACTATTGTTCTGGTTTTATCTTTTGGACAAAGTAGTAGGGCGTGAATAGGTGCTCACTACTAAATCCCTGACATATGATAAACTTAAAGACTATAGTAAAACATTGCACTGAAAAATGTTACATTCCACTAGAAAACGGCCTTTTGACAAGTTCTTTCTTGGTTCGTATGACATATCTTTTTTATTGCATAAATCGACTCCGCTTAGAATGGCCTTTAAGAAAAGGTATGGTTATGTGCAAAATGTTGCATTTATTTTCGCTCAAAGATGTCGCTTTTACATTGAATTATATAGGGAAACTATTTAGTATATTATGACCTTGTTCAGGTGCTTATTATATTTGCAATGAAATTCAAGGTTTTGTGATTCGGCTGAATGGAAAACAAAGATGTCGCGCAATATACGTAAAAAAGATTCCTAAGCAAAACCCTGGTGGGAAAACGCAAACTGTTGCTTTTTTAAGCAAGCGTCATTAAATAAACAAACATCGTCAAGAAGTACAAGTCTTCCCATTGAAACATCTTCCATTGTAAATGATAGTAATTTAATAACAAGTGACTCTTTTGCATCGTCATCGTTGATTTCCGAAGCAAAGTGCTAACTGATATTCAACATGTTGAAAGCAGTAGTTCTTCAGAAGAAGATGAAGCGCCTCCTAATAAAATGGTGCCTTATGTGACTGCAGACTTTGTGTGAGCTTATTATTCGGAAAACTGTTGATCATGGTGATGTTTGTTATTAAATATGCTAAACTCATTCATTTAGTTTTAAAACCCAATTTATTTTCCCAATTTTTTGAAAATGCCGATAAAATTCCCAATTTCAAAGCCATGGGCTATCTTCCCAAAAAGCTGAAAAAAACATGCTGAGCAAAATGTGCTCATGGTGAGCTTTTGTGATCGCCTTTTGTCCGTCGTGCCATATTTATTTCCAATCTTCATGAAATATGGTCAGAAGATTGGTCTTATTGCTATCTTGGTTGAGTTAAAAAATGATTACGTTTGCTTGAAAAACATGGCTGCCAAGGGGCGGGGCATTTTTCCTTATATGGCTAAATATGGCTATAGTAAAATCTTGTTAACACTAGAGGCCACATTCATAGTCCGATCTTCATGAAACTCGGTCAGAAGATTCATCCCAATAATATCTTTGACGAGTTTAAAATGATGCCGGTGAGTTGAAAAACATGGCCACCACTGTGGCGGGGCTTTTTTCCTTATATGGCTATATTAAAACCTTGTTAACACTCCAGAGGTCACATTTATTTTCCAATCATCATGAAACTTGCTCAGAAGATTTGTCCCAATGATATTTTTGATCAGTTTGAAAATAGTTTTGGCTGCTTTAAAAACATGGCCACAAGGGGCGGGGCATTTTTCCTTATATGGCTATAGTAAAACCTTGTTAACACTCTTGAGGCGCATTCATTGTCCAATCTTCATGAAATTTGGTCAGACGATTGGTCTCAATGGTATCTTGGATTGGTTCAAAAATAATTATGTTTGCTTGAAAATCATGGCTTCCAAGGGGCGGGGCATTTATCCTTATATGGCTATAGTAAAATCTTGTTAACACTCTAGAGGCCACATTTAATGTCCGATCTTCATGAAACTCGCACAGAAGATTCATCCCGATAATATCTTGGAAGAGTTCAAAAATGATGCTGGTTGGTTCGAAAACATGGCTGCAAGGGGACGGTGCTTTTTTCCTTATATGGCTGTAGTAAAACCTTGTTTACACTCTAGAGGCCACATTTATTTTCCGATCTTCATGAAACTTGGTCAGAAAGTATGTCCCAATAATATCTTGGTATCTCAGGTAAGCGACTTTGGGCCTTTAAGGCCCTATTGTTTTCCTTTTTTATTTCCCCGGTAGTAGTTGAACTGTCCGTCAGTCTTTGCGTCCATCCGAAAACTTTTACATTGATCATAACTTTTGCAATATTGAAGATAGCAACTTCATATTTGGCATGCAAGTGTATCTCAGTGAGCAGCACATTTTGAGTGTTGAAAAGTCAAGGTCAAGTTCAAATGTCAAATTTTGCAATATTGAAGATAGCAACTTGATATTTGGCATGCTCAACCCCGATACTTGTCTGTCTTGGATGACTGAATCAAGTTACTCATATACACTGGGTTAATAATTATATCACATCTCTTTAAATTAAACAGCTCATTACTTCTTAAAAATGCATCATATGAAAGTAACAGTGAACCCATCGTCCTTTGATTATGCAAATTATTTTATTTTTACAAACAGTCAAAAACTTTCAGTACAGATCCATAATTTGGTTATTTTCCTTTTGAATGTTTCCTCTTAACTAAATTCGAACCGAATCATGTTACCATTTTATTGTTTAAAAAGCATTCACAATAGGACTTGGCGAAACTTTATGTTGTTTTTTTATAAAAGAGCGTGAAATAAACTGGGCACATGCAGACCTTACTTTTAATTGCATTTTTTTAATCAAAATAATGACTTAATGTTGGAAACCATGGTGACACGGTGTTGCCATGTTTTTGTCATGAATACAAATTGTATTTTAAACTTCATTATTAAATTTTTTACAACTTTTTTTTAATTTATCGTTTTATTTTCAGGTTGTCGTGCTCCTGCGGTTAGGTTTAGGTAAGTTTGACAATATTTATAAATATTCTGAAAACGAACTTAGGGATTACATATTCAACTCCACACATTTATTAAGGTTAGCTTGCGTGATCACTCTGTGTCTGGTGTTATGAATGATCATCATTTAACTTTTTACCACTCTAACAGCCACATTGTTTTCATAACTTTGATGAAACTTGGTGACAAAGCCAATGGTCTATGTTTCTAATTCTATGTAACCGGGTCAACTTTTAGACTTGTGACACTTTTGAAGCTTTTAGTACTTAATTTTGATAAAACTTGGTTAGAATGTTTTATTGTTTTAATATGTAGGTCACAATCGAATCTCGGTAACTGCAGTAATATAAAAACTATTTTGTTGGATTAAATCTAAGAAAAGTGAGAATGTTTATGTTAAAATATGAATGCCATGTTTGAATGGAAGTCAATTGATTTCAAAAACTAGGTCACCTGGTGAAGTCTATGAAAAATGGTGCACCTTGAACTTAATTGAGCGCTAAAAGGTCATTATGGCTCTCTTGATAACTCACCTAAGCAGAACATGTATATGGAGAGCTTTTGTGAGCAATTTGTGTTCATCGCCGTCTTGTGTGTTATCAAAACTATCTGTATGCAATCAAAATACACAATTTATTTCGCAATCTAATGAGTCTTTTTAAGAAAGTTTGTGTTATTTGGAAGTTTTTAAAACTAAGTCTGGGGAGGTTAAAAACTTATTCACCAATAAAATAAAGAATCTCGGAAATGTTCTAGATGTCATATTTTTACACAGTCATTATAAATCATTCTAAGAACATAGCATCTAATGGTATCACAGCAAATGATATCATAGCCTTGATAGAAAAGTATTCCGGTTCATAAAAAATATGGCCTCCAGGGGCGGGGAAGTTTTCTTTATATTGCTATAGCAGAACCTTCTAAATACAGTTGAAGCCACATTTTTTGTATTATTGTCATAAAACTTGCACTTAACATTTCTAATGATATCTCAGCCAAGTTCAAAAATGGTTTAGGTCTTCTATTTTGATCATTTCCTCCAGAAGGTGGAGCAGTTTTCCTGATACAAGATATACTACTGACAATATTTTGTAAAACCTGGTTACCGCTCAAGAAGACCTTATTTATTTGTTAACGCTTAAGAAGTCCTTATTTATGAATCAATCTTGATGCAGCTTGGTAAGAATGTTTATCATATGACACAAATATATATACTAATTTAAAATCTGTTTCAGAATATGGTAACAAACATGATTAGTACTTCAAGTCATTTAAAATCGATTGTTTTCCTACTAGAATCATTTATTTGTAATCCTACACTGATAATATATAACCCTTAATTTAAAAACTAGGTCACTAAATAAAGCCTTAATAAACTTATTTGTCACTCTAAAAGCTACATTTATGCTTCAGTTTGCCTGGAGCATGACCAGAATGTTTATAAATATTACAATATCTAAGCAAAAGTTTATTCTTGTCAAGTGTGGTCATTAACACTATTGGGTAAATTCGTAGAATAAAGATTTTACTTAAGAAACTCACTCTAGTTGAAGCTTGGAGAATGTTAACATTGGCGATATCTAAGTCAAGTTTCGATCTGGATGGAGTGGTATGGGAAACTAGGTAATGGGCCAAATCTTAGAAAACAAACTTCTTAGCACTCTCGATGAGGTAGCTGTTTTGTGACCTCTTGATAAAACTTCATCAGAACAAGTAGCTCATCTGGTAAAAATCTTAGAAAAATATTGATACCCGTCTAGAGGCCATACTTATTATTGAACATTGACTTGGTAGGAATAGTTATATTTTGACACCTTATATTTCGACTTTGAATGTCTTAAAGGGCTTGAAAATACGTCAACATGTTGAATCTTAGAAGAACATTGTTACCTCTCTAGAGGCCGATTTTTATTATGCAATCATGTTTCATGTGGCTTGCATAAGGTCAATTGCACTGCTATCATATATAAAAAATTGAATCTGTTTTCTTTATTTATTTATTTATCTAAAGAATGAATAAGCTTATGCGATGCATCAATTAATTCCATCAAAACTTTATTTGGGATTAAAGATTTAGTTAAGGTCACTTTTAATACAATTTTATGAAGATAATTGGTTCCAGTACAATAACTCATGCTTAGTTCATTCAAAATACCATATGAGATTGCAATTGAAGTTTGTAGGGAAACGGTCAATGTCTTGCAGAGATAAAAGCATACTAAATAACTTGGTAATAAACCAAGCAATTTTACTGAAATTTTATACAAAAGTATATTTTATCCTACCTCTGTTGCAAACATTGACCAAAATAAAGCAGGGTCGAATAAACTAGTAGATATCCGGCAACCGTAAATACGTATTCCTACGCGTCGATTAACATGTTCTAATATTTGACCTTGTACAAAATGTACATGCGAAGTTCCTGACAAATGTTTTTTTCTAAAATAAAATTCTAAAAGTTATACATGCGTACTGAATTCAAGCAAACATATGGCAATGAAGTAAACAATTTTGCCTGTAAATTTATTTACTCATAACCTTTAATATACGGCGTTTCTGTGTATATGAATAAAAGGGTTTCACTCCACTAATACACACTTATTTTCGGTCGTCTGCAATTGATTTTATTTTTCTTTGAAATATCATTAAATCGAACAAACTAACACTATATTTAAATGAAAATCCTTATCCTTATTTGCAGGCACAATTGTTAATATTTAAAAATTCTCAGTTTATATGAAATATTTCATCGTGTGACATTTAACTTTTTCATCTGTTTTCACAGACACTCGTTTTAGTCCACGACCTTGAACTTGAACACATTTTTTGACATTTTTTTCAATTTCTTTTAAAAAAACATTTCGTATTCTCGATTCATTTGTTATTTCTTCTAATATTTACAATTGAAAAGTATTAAAAGGACCAGTTGAATGTGGAAGTATTTTTTCCTGACAAAACTCGGTAGTTTATCGGTCGTCAGCAATATTGTGTACATGTTGGAGGCCCGACTTGAATAATTATTCTGTTATGTCAATTAATCTTTTGTCTTTGATCACGTGTGTTAAGGACATAATTTTAAATGGATAAATCAAATACATGGTTGCTGCCGAAAGCTCGCCCTATTTTCTTTTTCTTATGTAAAGAAGTGATACTCTAGCTGCTGGAGCAGTATTGAATTCTTATTATATACGATTAGTTGGTCCTTTATTCTTGGCATGTGACCGATTGCCAAAACAGTACAAAACGGCACAAAACAGCACAATACAAAACAACATAAACACATATAAGAATAAAGCTGGGGTCACCGCCTTGGAACGGTCAATGCAAAGCATTGGGGATTTAAACCGGTTTTAGAGCGCTCAACCTCACACTTGGCCCAGCAATATTCATGATACATTTAAGTGTAAATAAAATTTTACCTCATAGCATTGTAACTCAAATTAAACAATAATAAAAGGGAATAGACGCATTCAATTTAATTACCATTTAATTACTCAATGGTAGGAAAGATACTAGAGTAAGAGATTTAGAACTTTTTGAGGAACGATGAAATAAAACTACAAACAAGTGTCAACTACATTCTTTCTTTATAGAAAAAGATTTTAAAATATAGCGTCATGAAGTTAATATTTTAGATCATCATCGCGCAAATACAGTAAGAAGCAGCAATAATGGATGTAAAGGATCCATATTATATAGCTTGGTTGTTTATGTGAATGCTAAAAAATAAATCAAACAAGAAACGCCTGTCAGAGAGAAAATATAGTTAAAATTGAACGCTTTAAACTCAATGGCCTATGCATGTTGATTAAACTATTGAAAGCATGGAGTATGAAGAGATGACGTCACAAAAATCTATGTAACCCGGGAGCAGAGAAAGAATATCGTTTGACGTAATTGACAAGCGAAGATACGATGACGTGAACAAAATCCAGGGCAGAACTGTAACATAAAAAATAAATATATTAAATGGGCGGTACTGTAAAATTGAAGCCTCACCGGATAAACTTTCTCCATCTCGGCACCAACCATGTATTCTCTATATATTCAGGTATTGAACTTGGGATTTATTTGGTCAATGTCGAGGCATTTCCTTTTAAACAAAATATTAATGATGTTTTTTGGCTCAAAGCATTAGTATATCGAGAACGAATTGAGCTATGGTTATTTAAGCCAACGCACGTCAATAAAAAAACCTTCACACACAGCCATCTCCACACAACCACCCATCACGCACAGCCATCCCCTATACTCTCACCTCTACACACATCATTTCACACCCCACCTTCATATGGGATTTCGAAACAAAGAAGAACAATATTACATGTATGATCTCATGGTTTTGAGACTTTCTTCTCAATTGCCGTATTTATTGTTTTCATAATGTATTTCACAAAACATTAATTCCTGTGTTTAATGACGCTTTGATAGGGCCTCCATGTGTTTATATGCATTTCTAATATTTTCCCTGTGGTTTGGGTTGACCCTTTTAAGGCATTATTATATAAACAATACAGAATATTGACCAATATATTTTTCAGTAGCCAAGTGCATTAAACTAGAGCTTATGACAGAAAATATCGTTGATGGACAAGAAGTTGAAATAAGATGCTCTGGGGTCAAAACTTTTGACTTCTATTTTACTGCAAAAAGCTCAAAGAATCAAAATGAAAGAGTCAAAATTGGTAGCTGTTCGTCATTTCATGACTGCGGTTTAGCAGAACTAATTCATGATCAAACGTATAACATAACACCAATGGACGATGGTGGGACACTGAAGATTTTAAAATACGGACACGACGCCGAGGGTACTGACACATGTAAAGATGTGTTAAACTCCACGCAGGAAGCAAGCATGCAAGTGGCTCCAAAATCTGTTAATAACATTGCAAGTGACTTTAACACAGGAACATATGTAATTTTCTTCTGTTTGCTGATTGTGCCAATTTTCATTATTTGAATCCCTTGGATACGATGTTCAACATTCCGAAAATAAGCGAATGTGCCTTATACTTATTTTCCAACACAACACATATCGAAATCATATTAGGTATACTTTCTGTGTTTTTTTACAACTTCTTTACCGTAGGATTTTAAGTGTATAAAATCATAGTATTTACATTCCTGTGTATTACGATATTTTGATAACAAAACGTTTTTTGGATAGTAAATTCGATTAAAATAACATTTTTGTAAAATATTGTATTTTAGTTTGTTTTCAGACATTTGATTCATTATGGATTTTGATGGCTGTGATATTTGTTGTGATATGTTTGTTCTTTTTATGCATTCGTTATATTTGGTATACGTGTTTATTCAGGTCTGATGCATACAAGCATTTATCTCAGCATTGAATTGAATAAAAGCATATTTAGGAAGAAAATAAAACAAACGTGGAAACAGCTGAATTGTACATACGAATGTAATAATTTTATTGTTAAAAATTCTATGATAGTTGGTTTAAAGAGACAAATTAATAATGATTCATATTTTTATTGATATTTGTGATATTTTATTTATTTTATAAATAGTATATATGTGACATCTTTTGCTCAAATTCTAGCTCAACTGCTGAGAAAGGGCTTTTTTGATAGGTAATTTTCATGAGTCCAGCATTTTCAAAAATGCCACCTCCTTTATTGGCCTGATAGTGTTGTGATTATTATTTATTCAAAATTTTGTTATTGCTCTTGTCAACAGATGTTTGAAGGTTGAAACGCCCCAGTCCACACCATCCAAAGATAACATGCTGTATTTTCATATTATATTACTTTTTAAAAGATTTCGGTTGAGTTTACAAAAGTATACTTCATTGTCTATTGGGAAAAGGTAACAAAGCTTATAAATACTAATTGTTATACATGTTATCTAGTATACGCATATTAAAATAGTTACTCATACTCAGTACCTTTCAGTGCGTGACAGAAACGATTGTTGATGCTTTGAGAGTTGGTCTAGATTTGTTCATGAATAAGTATAGATAAAAAAGTAAGTTTTTTTATGGTCGTCTTGTTTTTTGCATGAAAAAGACGGAATGAGATTCCAAAGAATTTAACATGCTGAAAAAAATATTGTATAAACTTATTTACATTCACCAAAAACTGTCCCATTAAAAGTTATATAAATTTTCCTGCTCCCTTTAATAAGAATGTTATGGATACTTAAAATTTAAATCATTGAGTGAATTTTTAGCAACATCTTTAAAATATTTTGCTTAATGTTATCCGTATAAAACAAATATTATTCATTAACGGTTCTTTACCAAGGTTCTATAAATCGTTTGGGTATAATAAGAAGTAATTGTATGCTTTACATATAAATTTATCATTCTAAAACCTCAATTAAACTACATATTTGATTTTAACCTATTAACTGGCCATATTGATGACACTCTTTAGTGAATTTATAGTGAATTACTTAGTGTTATTGTTATTGAAAGAATATATCTGAGTAGCTACTGAAGAAACGAGTTTGACAATACAATTAATTCTTCAAAGCTGCCAAAGAGTTTTGCTACATACCAAAATTAAAAAGATTATCAGACACTAACTAATATGCAAATGTAGCTTAATGGCATTCCTGTTGTTTGGTAAATCATCTTTGTTGTTGGCTTGTTATCAAAACTGCACCTCATTAAAACACTTACTTGAATATATTACTAAAAGTATGTAAAATGTGCATTCCATTTAAAGCTCCAGTTTACATTTATTAACAATATTCAAAGGCAGTAATTGTTTCAACTTGGCATCGTACGTGTACATCGTACTTACAAAAAAGAACATTACAAAAGGTTTACTAACTTTTTGTAGTACATTTTTGTGTATAAAATAGCCGTGGATGTCACTGTTGATCCAAACAGTCAGTTAAGTTAATACTGGTTGTTGTATTTTATTTTAAGCATTGACATTTTCACATTCATAATTAACAAAGAAAACAAAAACTTATTTTTGAGTATAGATGTGTGATTTAAATTCTGACCGTATGCGGTATTATTGATTGTGTTACAACATAGCTCATTAATGTATAATCAGAACCGTAGATAAGTAACTATACTGTTCAAATGTTGTTAGAATGTTGTCCATTTATTTTTGTATCAGATAATCCCATAAATTATTCATATATTTATTGTTGAGACTGTGACAGTAAAATACGGACACGACGCTGAGGGTATTTACACATGTAAATATGCGTCAAACTCCACGCAGGAAGCAAGTGTAGAAGTGGCTCCTAATGTTCAACATTCCGAAAATAAGCGAATGTGCCTTATACTTATTTTCCAACACAACACATATCGAAATCCTATTAGGCATACTTTCTGTGTTTTATGCCCCCCTTCGAAGAAGAGGTGGTATATTGCTTTGCTCATGTCGGTCGGTCTGTCGGTCCGTCCGTCCGTCCGTCCACCAGGTGGTTTCCGGATGATAACTAAAGAACGCTTGGGGCTAGGATCATGAAACTTCATAGGTACATTGATCATGACTTGCAGATGACCCATATTGATTTTGAGGTCAAAGGTCAAGGTCACAGGTGAAGGTCACAGTTACTGGAAATAGGCATTTTAAGGATTTAGCATGGTTCAAACAAGGGAAACAACTACCGTTTATGCATGTTCTTTTTATTACAGCATTTTCCTCCCTTTAACTCATTTAAAATCTCATTTTACAGCAGAGATTCCAAATCTGACCTGTAAATGAGCCCCATATTTACTGCCAGTGCTAGGTTACCTTTTCCCATGTCCGCGGTCGAGTGGCATATAGCAGTTGAACTGTCCGTCAATCTGTCCGTCAGTCAGTCTGTCCGTCCGAAAACTTAAACATTGCCCATATCTTTTGCAAAATTGAAGATAGCAACTTTTGGTATGCTTGTTTATCTCATGGAGCTGCACATTTTGAGTGGTGAAAGGTCAATGTCATCCTTCAAGGTCAAAAGTCAAATATATTGCTTCAAAGCGGCGCAGTAAGGGGCATTGTGTTTCTGACAAACGCATCCTTTATTAGACATTTTAGTCAGTTTTGTTTTAATCAATTAGGTAATCATTGATTTTAAGTTATAAATATTTTGATAACAAAACGTTTTTTGGATAGTAAATTCGATGAAGATAACATTTTTGTAAAATATTGTATTGTAGTTTGTTTTTAGACGAATAGTTATTGATTCATTATGGTCCATGATGGCCAGTTGTTGTTGGGAACTGCAATTAGATTTTACTCATTTTCATTATCAATGATTCTAGCAGAGAATTACGCTTTGTTTTCTTATTTTAAACACAAAAATATCACTTTAAATTCTGAATAGGGATTGCAATTGCATGTTAGTTGTTATATGATTTTGTATATTTGAATAAATGCTTCAAGACACCCCCATTGTTTCTTAAATCAACATTGTTATACTCAAATTACCATTGGTAATTGGGACTATATAGGAGTCACTTTGTCGGTCGGTCGGTCGGTCTGCCCCGAAATCTTTTCCGGGCAATAACTAATGCTATGACCTATGTCAATGCCTATTATTACCTTTAAATAGTCAGTTACGATGTACACATAGTACGATTGTCAATGTCATGAATAAATCATTGTTTATTCTATAATTATTAAATGTTATACTAGTACAATCAATATAATGATATATTGTGAAGTTCTTTGCATATTATTTATTAATTCATCATATTATGATGATTACCTTTGTCATAAATTACATTTAACTCGCAAGTATTTCGCGGCATTTTCTCTTTTCCGCCATCTTGAATGTATACTATTATATGACGTCATTCATTAAAATTATGCTAAATCATATGCCATTCATTGAAGATTTGCTTAGTCATGTGACGTCATTCATTGAAACATGCGTATGACGTCACTTTACTACGAGTATAAATAGGGCCAAACTGTCGTTTGGTTTCAGTTGCGTTTTGGCACTCATTGGAAAGGGTCATGGATAACGAGGTTAGATGACTTGATTTTTCTTTTAGGCTAAGAAACGAATAACATCAGAAAACAGAAATATGAAACTTGAGAAATGACTTTTGTGTTAATAAAAAGCGATATTTTAATATATGCAGTCTTCATTTTCTTTATTCAGTAGAAAATTTGTGATGTTGGCACCGTCTGACGGCCACCAGACGGACCGGCATTACACTATGTTGTTCATTGTGAGATTTAAAATCATTAGGCACATTTGTTCGCCATCATCGGACTGTGTGTCGCGCCAAAGAATTACGTCGATATCTCAAAGGTCAAGGTCACACTTTGAGTTCAAAGGTCAAAAATGGCCATAAATGAGCTTGTCTGGGCCATAACTTTGTCATTTATTGTAAGATTTTAAAATCATTTGGCACATTTGTTCATCATCATTGGACGGTGTGTCGCGCGTAAGAATTACGTCGATATCTTCAAGGTCAAGGTCACACTTTGAGTTAAAATGTCAAAAATGGCCATAAATGAGCTTGTCCGGGCCATAACTATGTCGTTCATTGTGAGATTTTCAAATCAATGGGCACATTCGTTCATCATCATTGGACGGTGTGTCGCGCGAAAGAATTACGTTGATATATTCAAGGTCAAGGTCACACTTTGAGTTCAAAGGTCAAAAGTGGCCATAAATGAGCTTGTCCTGGCCATAACTATGTCGTTCATTGTGAGATTTTCAATTCTTTGGGCACATTTGTTCATCATCATTGGACGGTGTGTCGCGCGTAAGTATTGCGTCGATATCTTCAAGGTCAAGGTCACACTTTGAGTTAAAAGGTCATAAATGGCCATAAATGAGCTTGTCCGGGCCATAACTATGTCGTTCATTTTCAATTCTTTGGGCACATTTGTTCATCATCATTGGACGGTGTGTCGCACGAAAGAATTATGTCGATATCTCCAAGGTCAAGGTCACACTTTGAGTTCAAAGGTCAAAAATGGCCTTAAATGATAATGGCATAATTATTCTTAAAAATCGCCATAAATTAGATTATCTTGTTTGTGAAGACAGCATGCAAAATAGTCTTTGTCTATGCGGCACGTGGGAGTATACGTCACGTCTGTGACAAGCTCTAGTTTTAAACTGTTGTTTAAATGGACGTATTCTCAGTTTTTAGCGACAAGTGCGTTTTATCAATAAAGCGAGATGGTTACAATATGTTTTTAGACCATTTCAAAATTCCAAAGCATAATAGTTATAAAATTATCTTAAAATATATCTATCCTGCAACAAGAGGTAGATTTATTGATTAGAAAAACGACCATAAAAGCAGTATATTAAAAGCTGAAACAAGGTATTTACAGTGCATATTTCCTGGTCGAAAAGAAAACGCGGGGAGGGGTTATACGGGTTATAAATTTAAAAAAAAGATGTATCGTGTCTTTGACGAAAATCCCTCAAGAAGTGCTGATCAGTTAATGTTTTAACATTTATAAAAAGTTTAAATTTATTTGCTGTTTATTAATAACTATTACGACGATCTTTCTCATGATTTCCGGTTGTCATTTGAAAGAAGGTGTTTATTCCATTTTTATTACACATAATTGTGTTAGTTTTTTGGTTTATAAGTAGGTTATTCAAATGTTGTATAAGCCGCTTATTTGTGAAAAAGTAAATAAAAATATAATTTAAGAAAATCATGAACAAGAGTTTCGAAACTTTATATAAAAAAAAGAATATGGACATAGCCACAAACCTTAGCAACCAATCAGAAAGAGCGATACTATGAGAAACGGTGTATATGATTCTGATTACTACATAAAGCTGAGTCTCGCCAGTATTTTGGCAAAACATTACCGATTTTAATGCAGTTTTTAGCTCACCTGAGCACAACGTGCTCATGGTGAGCTTTTGTGATCGCCTTTTGTCCGTTGTGCGGCGTCAACATTTGCCTTGTAAACTCTCCAAAGGCCACATTTATTGTCCAATCTTCATGAAATTTGGTCAGAAGATTGGTCTCAATGATATATTGGATGAGTTACGTTTGGAGTTACGAAAATGATTACGTTTGCTTGAAAAACATGGCTGCCAAGGGGCGGGGCATTTTTCCTTATATGGCTATAGTAAAATCTTGTTAACACTCTAGAGGCCACATTTATTTTCCGATCTTCATAAACTTGGTCAGAAGATTCATCCCAATAATATCTTGGACGAGTTTGAAAATGATGCCGGTTGGTTGAAAAACATGGCCGCCAGGGGGCGGGTCATTTTTCCTTATATGGTTATAGTACAACCTTGTTAACACTCTAGAGGCCACATTTATTTTCCGATCTTCATGAAATTTGCTCAGAAGATTTGTCCCAATGATATCTTGGATGAGTTAAAAAATGGTAACCTTTGCTTGAAAAACATGGCTGTCAAGGGGCGGGGCATTTTTCCTTATATGGCTATAGTAAAATCTTGTTCACACTCTAGAGGCCACATTTATTGTCCAAATTCCCATGAAACTTGGTCAGAAGATTCATCCCAATAATATCTTGGACGAGTTCGAAAATGATGCCGGTTGGTTGAAAAAACATAGCCGCCAGGGGGCGGGGCATTTTTCATTTTATGGCTATAGTAAAACCTTGTTAACACTCTAGAGGCCACATTTATTTTCAGATCTTTATGAAACTTGGTCAGAAGATTTGTCCCAATGATATCTTGGATGAGTTCGAAAATTGTTTTGGTGTCTTTTAACATGGCAACCAGAGAGTGGAGCATTTATCCTTATAAGGATATATATGGCTTTTGTAAAACCTTGTAAACACTCTAGAGGCCACATTTATTGTCCAATCTTCATGAAATATGGTCAGAAGATTTTTTCTTATGGATATATTAGATGAGTTCGAAAATGATAACGTTTGCTTAAAAAACATGGCTGAAAAGGGGCGGGGCATTTTTCCTTATATGGCTAAAGTAAAACCTTGTTAACACTCTAGAGGCCACATTTATTTTCCGATCTTCATGAAACTTGGTCAGAAGATTTGTCCCAATCATATCTTGTTATCTCAGGTGAGCGTCTTTTGGTCTTTCGGGCCCTATTGTTTGTTGTAATGTCCAATAATACACATTAAACTATAGATTGACTTTTAAACATGTATGATTTCAATATTTCACTCAAAATATTTAGATGTTTTCATTAAATGGGCCGATAAAAGGAATACACATGCTAGCATGTGTATCCGTAGTTTCGGCACACTTTAAATACGTCTAAATATTTTAAGTGATTAGACTAAAGACAGTCATGTTTCATAAGTCAATTTATAGAATAATGTGCATTCTTGGACAGACAAACACAATATTGTTGATTGAAAACGGGAATTTATTACAAAATGCCATAAAGTAGATAAAAATAGAACATATTCTTTCCAGGCAGGCATAACGGGATTACAATATATGTACATAAAATTTATAAAAAATAAGATCGATTTATACTATTATGAAGCATTAAATAAAGGATTAATAATCTAAAATTGTCAGATATAAATAAAAATGCTGAAAGAAACTCAAACAATAAAACAATGCCGCTTACAATATTAAACACAGTAAAAGTAAAATAGTATGTAAGAAATTGATATAACTAGGGTTAAGACAATAATTCTAATGATATTATGAGCAAATGTTTGGCAACATAACGACACTGTTTTTCATTAAGTGAAAGGATACGTGAAAGGTTATTTCTGCACTCTGGCTGTCGGATTCCGCAGCGTCCGGTCAACTGTCACCCTTACGAACACTTCTTTTGGGTTTTAACCTTCTTTGAACTATTGTGACTACAAGTCACAAATAGACTGACCAAATGTGACTACAAGACAAAACTTGAAGGTTAACATTACAGTGTGACTATAAGATTAAGACACAACAAACCATATACAAATAATATATATATGACTTATAAAATTACTTATAGATTTTAGTATTTACATACTTAAAAGGGATATGTTCATGAAACAATTATAATAGTAAACCAAATAATTGCCATTAATAAATCATAAACAACAATAACACAACAAACCAAATCACAATAATTTTAGAATAAACCCATTGACCATATAAATAAGGTATGGTAATATTGACTGAAATGAAAGGGTTTTATCGTTTATTTCCCAAAAACGTGACGACATCTGTTATTGTGAAAGTGGAAACCCCAGCTAAACTGTTAATAAAAATTCGTCGTAACTATTAAAAAAGTATAAGTCCAGTCTGAACTAAAAATTAAATACACCGATAAGGGAGACAATTTCCTCTTTTTGTATTTTTCGTTGAAATGGAGTCTCTTTTTAGCAAACATCCAGTTAAGGTGGAAGATGTTCCCCTGATAAGCCTAGCTGACTGAACAGCCCAATCTGGGACAAAGTTATGTACATGCATTTAACCCACTTTTCTCAGAGCGAGGCTCAAGTATTGATTAAATGATTAAGTCTTCTCACATAAAATCTGTTTAATAGGTCAGAATATACTAAATAGTTTCCCTATATAATTCAATGTAAAAGCGACAACTTTGAGCGAAAATAAATGCAACATTTTGCACATAGAGACCCCCATAACCATACCTTTTCTTAAAGGCCATTCTAAGCGGAATCGATTTATGCAAATAAAAAATTGGTCATGTTCATTCCAAGAAAGAACTTGACACGAATCAAATTCGACTGTTTTTGCAACTTTTTTTTCGGCCGTTTCTTAGTGGAATGTAACCTTTTTCAGTGCAGGGCTTTACTTTAGTCTCCAAGTTCATCGTATTTCACATTCTATACATAGATGGTGACGTCACTACGTTATTGTCACCTCTATGCTAGGACGCATCACATTCCCCTGGTTAGGGGATTTGTGATTCCGCCAAAATAGTTCCGCGTAGGAATGAATATTTTTTTTAATGAGAAAAACGGTGTTGAATATGTGTTTAAAATGGAATGTTATTTAAAGAAATTTTATTAAATTATGTTTAAGGGTGATTTCAAATGTCTATAAAGAAGAATTGCAATTATTAGAAACATGTTTATCTGTCTTACTTTCGCTTTCACAATTCAATCGTAAACATGGCAAGTCCAAGATATATCATACTTGAGGTTGCTAAAAAGGGAGGATTTCCCATGCCACTCAAGGAACTGCAAATCGAAGCGTTACTTTGTGTCATTGAAAAACGTGACATTATGGCTATACTCCCAACAGGTTATGGTAAAAGCCTGATTTACCAGCTGGCACCACTTATCCTTAAAGATTATTATAATCTACAGAAGTCTGTTTGCATCGTGTTGACACCTTTGAACAGTATTATGCAAGATCAGATCATTGCACTGCAAAAGATTGGAGTACAAGCCTGTTGTGTGGACTATAACTGTCAGGGTGGTCAAGCATTGTTTGATGATGATGATGATGAAGGGGGTGCTAAATCAGATGGAGATGTAATATTAACGGTCCCTATGTCCGATATTGCTGATGGACAGTTCACATTGGTGTATTCTCCCCCTGAGGCGCTTTTAAGCACTGATACGGGGAAATCCTTGATACAAAATTTGGAGAATAAAAAAATAATTTCGTGCATAGCTGTAGACGAGGCACACATGATTCTGGAATGGTAATTGTTTCTATTATTTATACTGATGTTTAATACATATACACATGGCTGGTAGATTTAACACTTGAAAAATGGTGATGAAACAGTTACCTAATCCACCCCTGATCCAGGTCTCCAAGTCACCTCACCAACAAAATTTCACCTACATGATTATAGCCATTCACTAAGCAAATATGAAGATATTCAATGAGTAAGATATGTGAAATACTCCAGAGTTTGGCAGTTATTTCACCTATCTTGATTTTAAATTTGATCCTCAAACTGATCCTGGATCACGTACTAATTCCAATTTCAATTTCAACTACTGAAATGCTTGGAAAATTTACATGTGTATTCCGTTTGATATTCTGAACAATTAACCCTTTGCATGCTGGGAAATTTGTCGTCTGCTAAAATGTTGTCTGCTAAATTTTTTAAATTAGCATTTTCTTCGATTTTTTTTTCAAAGAATACTATCAGAATAGCAAACAGTTTGGATCCTGATGAGACGCCACGTTTTGTGGCGTCTCATCTGGATCCAAACTGTTTGCAAAGGCCTTCAAATTCCGGTTCCAGCGCTCAAAGGGTTAATGAAGAACAATCTTTAATGAAGTATGACTGAGTTACGATAGTACTTGATCCCGATATAACTTTTGGCACTTGATCCTTTGTGAACATGGGGCCAGGTGATCACTTCAGGATGCATTTTTTTTTAAACAACACACACAACTGAATAATATGTGTTTATTAATACATAAAATACATATATAAGTCCAAAAGAGGTATAATGATAAACACAATAATGACATCAATAATGCTGTACTTTTTTATAATGGTTTATGATTATGACAATGATGGTCAGCTGACAATCATTTGAGACACTGCATACAGTTTTCTGCTCAACAACTCTGAATTGACACTTGTAAGAACTACACAGTTTTTAAAATAAGTTAAAACAGGGTCATTATCCATATTTTTTTCACTGAAAATCTTTCATACTGAAAAGAGCAAAACCATGGGATAGTATTATGGACCTATGTCTCTGGCTCATTTAACCTGACAGATAATTGATTTCCAATCCTGTGCATTTTATGTCATGTTTTTCTTTCACAAATAAAAAACATTCAATAATACAAGTTGACATGAGGTGAGGTAGCAACAATTGTAAGATTGAATGACAAAAATCTAAGTAACACATATTGAATTTCACTTAAATAATTCAAATAAGACAGGAAATTTTACTAATAACACTATTTGTACCTCAATTTCATCAATATCAAAACAGTTTTATCATATACATGTACTTATAATTATATACACGGAAAAGTACAACACGAATTTATTTATAATATTACGTTAAAATATTATTCACAGTTAGGCTAAGAAAATAAACCTGTCACTCATGACCAGAACAACCAAGACTCACACAACTTTTGTCACTAGTGGCTATTTTAAAACATTATAATGAATAAATCATGCAAAACAAGTTAAAAGCTACACAAATTTTAATAGTTAACACAAATTGAAAATAAATAAGGAAGTGTTTGCATATTTCTCATATCTAAACAAGAGATGTGTTTGTCAGAAACACAATGCCCCCTATTGCGCCGCTTTGAATCCATATCTTTGACCTTGAAGGATGACCTTGACCTTTCACCACGCAAAATGTGCAGCTCCATGAGATACAAAATGTACACATGCATGCCAAATATCAAGTTGCTACATGTATCTTCAATATTGCAAAAGTTATTGCAAAACTTTAACCTACGTTAAAGTTTTAGGTTAAAGTTATGGGACAGAATAACAGACAGACAGACAGGCAAAAAACAATATACCCCCGATCATTCGATCCGGGGACATAAAAATGATTGCATGAACAAGACTGACATATGCTTCATCAATCACATATTACTATGAGTGAAGTAGACCACTCTCCATTGCACATATGTGCCCTCACAAAAAGATTTCTCCTTTTAAAATACTTAACCTGATAATACAAATGCCATACTAGTAACTAATGTTTTCCAACAATTTTGGGTAAAAATATCCAGTGGAGTAAGTTCATATGGTGACAACTATTCATAGAAAGTTCTCACTGTTTTTGCTTCTGATATTTGGGTAGAGAAAAAATGGATGTTATATAGTTAGATGAAAAGTAGAATTCTTGTCTTTTTACATAAATGTAATAACATGCATTCTTATGTGATGCCATGGTTATAGGTCCAGTAAATGCAATAAAACTTTTTTTCTGACATATTTTAGCAATCAGACTGTAAAAATTGTAAATGGTATGACAATTGATACATATTTCTTCAACAATTAATATCAAAATATTGTGCATCTGGTAGAAGGAATTGCTGGTTGCTAAAATCAAATTTTTGATGGTCTGTGCTCAATATTTACACATGATTTATTTTACAGGTTACAAAACAATATTAATGTTCCATTAATATTAAGCGCCATAAACCATTTCTCAGACTTCAGGTGTGTTTTTTTATGTTGTTGTTTACACAATTTAATTTTCATGTGCACTTAAGTTAAAGAAGGATACAAAACTTTACTGCAAATAGCAAAAAGCAAAAAACCCACATTTTTTTCAATTCTGCAAAAATAAGTGTTGAAGATCTGACTACAAAAATCAATTTAACGAGTCCTTATTGGCATTAACAGCATCCCTTATTAGTCTTCATTGTCATCAAAAGCAAGCTTATTAACTGCTCTGGAGCTGTGCCTGATTATAAAGTCCTTTAATTTGTCTTTGTTCACAGCACCAATCACATTTGATGAAATTTTCTTAAAAGGATTCATTTGTCTACCCTTCTGATAGTTGAAAGGCCTTATTTTTCGAATTGCATCCCCTAATCTTGAAATATCTTCTGATATTGACTTTCTGGAGTGTCTATCTTTATGTGTCTTGCTTCCTTCTAGTCCATTTACCATTGCACTGATTACAGGTGCTGCCTTCGATATTCTTAGCATAGCTTTATCACTTTTTCCGGCTCCAAGTCCTCTAATTACGTGTTTGACAAGACTAATATTATTCTCCTGTAAACAGTGGAATGAATCGTTTCATAAGAATTGTAATCATGTCTATATCACCTGATTTTATTGCATCATTGAACATGATAAAATCCATTGCAACTCTGACAATCCCAAGGCTGTATGAAAACACACCATCTTCTGCTTCGTCAGTTTTACAATCTTCAGGCACTCTTATGCGGACAGCTTCACCTGAAAGCCAAACAAAATTATTTTTACAATAGAAAAGCTGTCATCATAAACAAATAACTTAAAGATACAATTAGTTGTAATTTACCTCTGACTGATTAGACTGATATATGTTAAAAAAGCGAGTTTCCAATTAAAGGTTACACATACCAGGAAATAATATAATATTTTTGATAAAAAAAACAAAGAAAAATCAAGACGAGGCGTTCAGTAAATGCACATGATCTGGATTGGATGTTTATTAGTGAGTTTTGTGAAACAAAGCCCAAATTAGGTCAAGGTCAAATATGGGTTTGAATTAAGAATTTATATTTAATTACCATTTATGATAAGATCAATGGTTTTCCCGACATCTTTTGAAGGCACCGTAACACAGTACAAATGGCCACTGCGCCGAAGGTATATTTTAGCATCTTTTGGAGCAGAGTATGGGCAGAACAGTGTATCCACCACTTTGGTCACTTGCTCCTGTAACCACTGCTTCTTCCCTTTGGTATTAGAAGTCTTCACTTCTTCCGGAACCAGAGACCCCAAGTCTGTCTTGCAATCAGCCCCCCATCTTTCACAAGCTAACTCTATCACAAGAGCTCTGAAAAGATATAAAATAATTAACAAACAATAAAATAAAAGCTACAATGACAGGGCCTAAGACATTACTGTTAATTGTATTACTCTGAGCCATCACCAACTCTAACAACCCTGTGTTAGCCCTTATACTAAATGATGAAACCACTGTGTCAACATTTATTATGTTGAATCGCTGGTAATAGCAAATGGCAAACAACTACAGTCATGCATAACACTGAAGTGCCAATTTTCTATGTAAATCTCTTAATAGGCATTCAAAATATATTTCTATAATTTTGCTCAAGCAAGAACCAACACAGTTAACGGATTTTATGATGATAATGTTAATTTATAATGACAGCATATAAGTGTACAAACCTAGTGACAGTAATGAGGAAGTCTTTGTGTGATTCATATCCATTAGCCTTAACTTGACCATTAACGTTTGTTCTATGAAGAATTGCTCTGTACTGGGCAAGTGATCCCTCTTCACGAGCTGTTTCTGGTATGTAGAAGGTTTTGATGATTTTCTGAAAATACATAACACACATTTTGTTTCATTTCAGGGGACAGCAGTTTCGACAAGACTTCAGCAGAATAGGTTCTGATCTCTTGGCAAGGTTTACTAACATTCCTGTTCTCGTGTTCACTGCTACAGCTTCACCAGATGCTCAAAAGAAGATATGCGCAAGTCTTCAACTTAAAACTGCAAAGATAATAGCAATGAATCCTGATAGACCAAACATTAAATATATTAAAACTGAACAACCGTCTTCTTCAAACACACAAGACCATCTGGATGAGATCCTTACTCCTATGGCTGAACAGCTTATCAAAGAAAAACATCAATATCAACTTACTATCATGTACACGGACACATATGTAATAAGCTATGTCTATGCTTTCTTTGAGAAAAAATGGGTGACCTTCAGTATGTGGGAGATGCCGTGCCGGAGAACAGACTTTTTGCTCAGTACCACCAAACATATACAGAAAAAATGAAACGACACATAGTCAAAGAGCTATGCAAAGAAAATTCGAAGATCAGACTCATATTTGCAACTGTAGCCCTTGGAATGGGACTAAATGCACCAAATATCAGAACTGTTATTCATTACAAGCCACCAACTTCCATCGAAAAGTACTTCCAGGAAACTGGCCGGGCCGGAAGGGATGGATTACCAAGTACGGCAGTTATGTATTATAACAATACTGACATACGAAGAAATCGACCAGGAATAGAGCGGCAAATGATACAATATTGCAAGAACAGTTCAAAATGCATGAGACTATTAATGCTGGAATGTTTTGGATATTCAAAAAGTGAAAATATTGATAACAACTTGTGTTGTAGCATTTGTGATAAGAATCTCCAAACAACAGTTGCCTAATACAAAACAAGAATTAGCCTATATGAAAACTTTCACTATAGAGATACCATTCACATACCTCTAACAAGTCTTGCTGAACATGAAATAGTTCTTCGATGACTGGAGACAACTGGTCAAACCTCTCTGTTCGACTGTGAGTACCAGATCTCAGAACGCGTGCCGAATCAAATGTTACCCGATTCAGCTGATCACCACCCAGGGGAATACTGGCCATGTTGTTAAACTCATCACCTGAAAATAACCAAAACAAATAATTAATTGTTGCATTTTATTTGTTTCATAAAAATACTAATTTGTTTCAATGCACATTCTTGTAGTATTTTTAAGTGTTATGTGCGTATTTTTCCGAATAATAGAGACACTTATAAATGGAGAAGACAATTAACTTTTTTCCTTGTTTTCGCTCTGTTATTGTATTCATAAATGAAAACTTTGAGCTTTATGTATATAAAACAAAAATGCTTAATATGGTGTTTGTGAAACAGAAAGCCAGTAAAACATTTTCATTAGTATTAGCAATAATAAATACCATTTCTGACACAAATATTTTTGTAGAATGGGAATAGTGTATAACATAATGATGTATATTGTAACTGAAAAGAGTTTCAAACAGTTTATCAAGCAACAAAACTGTAATACGTTGCAACATATTAGGGAAAGATCTAGGATCCGATATGGTACAGGGTGCTGCATAAAAGGAGCAGGGTGGAAATTTGGACCAAAAATTTTCTTTTAGTTTGCTATATCCAGGGTACTCATTAGTCAAATGCATGTGATCAAGGGTTTAAAGCACATCTGCTGCATTTTTCATTAAATATTTGGGAAAATTAAATATTTTCATAATTTTTTGTTGGCCAGAACAGAGGGGCAGGAGGGAAGAACAAAAAAGGAGCAGGTTGCAGCACCCTCCTGTTTTACTTTAGATCTTTCCCTAGACATACATTGTATATAACTAAAGCAAAGCAAAAGTGTGGCCGTAACACATGCTTATTACGTCATATTTTACTAGTACGCGAAGCAGGAAAGTGTAAACATCGTTGAAAATTTTAAAAATCCATGTAAAGTATCTTATTTTTCAATTGACTTTAATGAAATAAAGACGAGACTTTTGAGCCGACACAAAACCCCCATAAAAACACAAACTGAAATTGATAAAAACGGACTAAATATTTCAACAAAAGCATGACACGTTGTGCACATTTTCCTTCTTTCTGGGGGAATTTGTTTTCAAATTAGGGAAAAAATAAACCTTTGGGGTCAAATTTTTGGCCTCAAAAATATGCCCTGTAAAGAATATGGAAAAACAACAATAACATGAACTTGGAAACTGTGGTCTAACTCAAACTAAATACCTCTTCCAGCAGATGTATATAATGACTCTTTGGTTCCTAATATAGTGTCCATTATCTGAACACAATTAGGTTATGACTTTGGGTCTTCCATGATCACCTAATTAAAAAAAAAACCATGTAGCTTAGTTCTTAACTATTTACTAATATATATATATATATATATATATATATATATATATACTAAGACATTACTATAAATATGGGGTGATTTTCTATATGAAACCTTTATTGTGGGGTGTGAAAAAAATGTGGGCCGAATATACCACCCCACTTTTTTTAACGTATTTAAACGCTTACCTGGAGTACATTTTTCATTTTCAATGAATTTTTGAAAAACTCGGTTTCATGTGGAAAATTATATACAATAGTTCTGCATTTGTCTCCCTTTACACCAACGCGGATTTACAGCCAGCACGGACTCTAGATTACAATATATACAGTCCGTGCAGCCAGCGAGTTTCTCATCGTAAGGCCGCTGTGAGAATGCTCTATTGGGTGTTAAAAGTGCGGATGTAACGATGTTGCTTTGTTGCTTTGTAGAACTGATGATCCCGATAAAAATAGTCAAAATGTATTATTTCATAAAACCATGTCATTAAAACAATACTTTTGACGGCATACTTTCGATTATACGGTATGGTGGTAATGAAAAATGAAAATGTACATCTAGTATAAATAGTAGATTGTCTAAAAACAATAGGCACTGTCGATTGCTACCTTAATACGACAAAATGTTGTTCATCGTATATTTTTATTTAATGTATATTTCAGATGGCTAAAGTAAAATATAAAGTTACCAAAAGTAAATAGAATAATAAGAAACATTCTTCGACCTAAGCCATGAAACTTAATTCAGGGGACGTACCTGGGCCTGTTTGGGGTATACACACCATGATTAGGTGCGTCCAACATTTTTGCCCCTAAGAAGCAGCGTAGATGCATTGTGGAGTGTCTTACATAACGGTTAAAATGAAGGAAAATGTAGATGATTGTTGTACATTTTATATACAGGGATAAGGGAATTATGTGATTAATTTAACCGATTTTAAAAATTATTTTGGCGAATCTGACATATTCAGTATCAATTTTTATCTCAAATTATTTAAGTTTTTCACGAAAAAAATAAAGTATGTCAAAATCAATTCTAATCCATTTAACGCATATGAACGATATGTGGCTTTATAATGCTCATTCTATCTGATATAATGATTATAACCTTTGAAACATCGACCCAAATATTTCTCGAGATAAACAAGACTCTGAATAGTGCATAACTATCATATTTCTTTCCAAGTAACAAGTTATTAAGTCGGAAGTAGTGCACCGGCCATTTTATGACACCCACGCACAAAGCGTTCATTTCATTCTTGATTTAGATATTTACAGCACTTTCCAGTCAATTCAATACTATTTTACCAATGCTTTTCTGTAAAATCTAACTGGAAAGTTTATGCGACTTACACAGTAGAGAACCATGTAACGACTGGAAGTACATCAATAAAAAAACAATTAAATTGAAAACAAAAGTTTAACTATTGTGTTTGTTAACTTGTTAGTTGCATATTCACCGCATGAAATGTGTGTTATCATTGTCAAACCAGACATTAGTGTAAGTCGATAAAAGTAAATGGAAAATCAGATTAGCACACCGAAGGGTTAACGTAATTCTAAATGAATTTTATGTATACTTACATTCGTCTTGTGTGGTTTAACGCGACATTCAGATTTATTTCTATAACTTGTGCATTTCATGTGTGGTTTCGCATCGAATGAACACAGTACGTAACCATACCTAATGTGGCGAAGCCATTAGTTAAAGTGTTGCGTTTGACAAAAAGCAATAACATACATAAATGCATTTAAGGTAGAAGATAAAACTTGGTTATCAGAGTGCCCAATTTGTTGAAAGTCTCCGTGATCCGAAGTGCCCTTTGTCGGTAATAGAAGTGCATGTATCTTGATGTATACCACCTATTAAAACATGGTCTATCTCTGTTTATATTTCATTGAATTATCGAAATTTCAGAATTTGAAGCGCAGTGATTACTCTACATTCTGGAATAGCAAACACTTTCTTGCAATATTTCTAAGTAGTTTTATTTTGTTCAAATGTTTACTGTTCCTCCAGTTTATGTTGTTTTCCGACCGAATTTTCTAATTTGGGGGCAAATATGAACCATTTTCCGTGAAATTTTGTCTTCCCAGTACAAAAGGATACACCATTTATCAACTCGACCATGTGTCTTGTCTTAAAAACTGATCTTTAGGATATAACTTATAAAAAAACTGAGCTACATTCATCTCGCGCGTGACGTTTGTTGTTCTCGGTTATGGGAGTGCCATCCACCATCAGAGTATCCGCATACCCGGCGTGATTTACCTACCATAAAAACTGGGTCCTTTTTTTACTTTAATGAATCAACAACAGTTCCAGACAACAAAGCTTCGTGACTGTTGTTTCGATATTCAATGTTGTTGCTCTTTGGCCATGTTAACTAAAGGGGAAGCGATAAATAAAACTGTTGTCGAGGATTTAAATGTTATGAAAACTAAATGATCGTTGTGAATGAAGAATATTTGAGAACAATACATGTTCTGCCAATTGATGTGTGGAATGTCAATAGTATCCGTCATCGTAACATTCATCGAATCTTGTGTTTGATTTACATCGCTATGTTTAGTCGTTATTATGGATGAAATTTGTTTAAAGTTAAAAATGTAACAATTAAACCTCTGTATAAATGTCACCATATGTTTGTATTTATTGATTTAAGGTTCTTTTAGCAGGCACATGGGCTGTCTGCACCCCAGTGTACGGTCAAATACATTTTATGATAAAAAACATAGCCCTGAAGGCACTGAAGTTTTTCGCTATTGCATAATCTTAGACGCAACTCAGTTTTGAAAATTATGTTAAAGCTTTATATCGCAAGTTCACAACCCATTCAAATTTATAACGGGAGTGTCTTAACGCACAGGTCGAGTTGTGTGTGCACTGTTTGTCCTCATATTTATGTTATAGAGATAACTAAGACAAAATAACAAAATATGTCTCTTTTTCGCAATTGGTTGCTGCACTGGCAACCATCTTTAGAATTTTGGTTGCCTTGCTAAAGAATAACAAGCCTAGAATCATGTACATGTTGTGTTATGTGTATCTAATACTTTATTTATTTTCTTTATCAATATTTTGTATATGATTTTTTTCCATGAAAATTTGATCGTCTTATGGCCAGACCATGGTGTTGATCCGGATCACCGAGTGGATGAAAGCGATGTCTTTATATTGAATACATTAAGGTCATTGATTGTAAACGTGTGTTAAAGAGATGGTTAATTAATAAAAGGTTTTTTGCCTACGAACATGCGGAACCAGCAAGCATTTGATAATTATTATGTGGTTATACTTGAAGCGAGCTTGTAGCGACGTATGCATTTTGTTTTAAATTTTGACTTTATACTTATTTTTCCCACTACATTAGTTACAAACAACACTGATCTATTATGTTTTATTTATTTAAATAATGGCACAAAGTTTTACAATAGTTTCCGACTAAATTGGTTTAACTCTTTTTCATAGTTGTTTATTCTTAATGTATTGCTGATCTGAATTTAACTGATCATTTGCGGTAAATTGTGTTGCCTTACAGGCTCCACATTTTAATGGATAGTTTCATTAAAAAAAGATCCCGACAAAGTAAACAATGAAAAAAGGGAAAAAAATAATTGATAACGCCGATTTGACATTTTAAACCAAACACCAGCATGAGCTGTGGTAAAATTACTCTTATTTCGCAACACAGCTGTACTTTAAATATAATGTTAACCAATGTTTCCAAATACCTCTCTGTTGCGATAGTGTGACTTTCTCTTAGATTTCCAATAATGCATGAGAGCCTTGTTGTGGGAAAACGGGGCTTGATGCATGTGCGTAAAGTGTCGTCTCAGATTAGCCTATGCAGTCCACACAGGCTTATCAGAGACAACTCTTTCCGCCTACACTAGATTTATTCCATAAAAGCGAAAAAAAAATCGTCCATTATAAGCCTGTGTAGACTCCACAGGCTAATCTGGGACACCACTTTACGCATTTGCATTCAATGATTAAGCCCTTTTTTCCCAGAGCAAGGCGCATGTATTATTGTACACTGTGTGCAATGTCAAAAGAACCACTGAATTATGAAATAAACCTGTAAGTTATACATGATGTAAGATCTGACAGTTTATTGAACTCATTCAATTTGCAAGTCTGAAAACATTAAAGGACCTTTTCACGTTTTGGTAAATTGACAAACTTAAACAATTGAATAATTTTGAAATTTCTGTTGTTATCGTAATATTTTTTCATACTACGAGGTTTGCTTATATAAAGTATAAAATACATTTCTCATTGTATGACCACGGACGGCCGAGTGGTCTAAACGATAGACCTTTATTCCAGGGGTCAGTGGTTCGAGCCCAGTTGAGGGTAAGTTTTTTGTTGTTTCTTTATTTGTTTTTTTTTTAATGGAGCTTTTAAGATCCAATGTTTACATTTATCAATACTAAGCATTTAATGACAAACTGTGAAAAGGTCCCTTTAGATGTTTACTTAAAAATGCCAAAAGGTAAAAATTTAGAACTCATTCGTTGTTTATTTGATTTAAAAGTGATTTTGTTTATTTGCCTTGTCAGTGAGGTTACTTTGAAGTTATTATCACTTTTTTGAAATCATTAATAGAAAAGATAATTTAAGCTTCATTTTGGGAAAACAGGGCTTAATGCATATGCATTAATTGTCATCCCAGTACCAGAGATTCTCTTTTAACGAAAAACACCATAAAATCAGAGAGTGTCGTCCTTGATTAGCTTGTGTGCACTGCACAGGCTAATTAGTGTGCACAGGACACCACTTATTGGCCATGCATTAAGCCCCGTTTTCCCTGAACGCAGTCAATATGTACAGATTTCAATGACGACCTGGCCAATGTCGCGCACAAGCTGTTAAACACTATTGATTACATTCACACACTCACTGTCTGCAGTGTACCAATGGTACAACTAAAAATGGCATTTGGAGTGCGCCTTGCACAAAATCGAGTGAATGCGAATCAGTTGTTAAAGTGATTCTTGTGATTTAAGCAGTCCTGAATGTTTTTCCACTCAATTGTTTAGATAAAATTACTCTATAGGAATGGACAATGTGAACTATATCTGTAAATAAGCAGTTTGACAGCTTTTCCGCTGCGTTAACATTCATATTTCACTGGTTCAAGCCCTGAAAAAAGGTTATCTAAATAAACTTCTTTTGATTGTCAGATAAAAAAGTTGGACAAACATTTCGCCAACTAATTAGTTTGATACGTGATATACAGAGGCGAACCTGGTTGTACATGAACGCGGTAATATTTCGATCCAATTTTATTAAACCAGAATCATGACACACATACTTAAATGTTTGATATACGAGCATATGAGTCGCGTAATGAGAAAACTGGACATAATGAATGTGCGTATAGTGTCGTTCCAAATAAGCCTGTGTAGTCCGCACAGGCTAATCCGGGACGAATCTTTCCGCCCAAACTGGATTTTCGCTAAGAAGAGACATCATTTAAACGAAAAATTCCACAAAAAAAGTGGAAATCGTCGTCCTTGATTAGCCTGTGCGGACTGCACAGGCTAATCTGGGATGACAATTTACGCACAAGCATTATGCCTAGTTTTCTCAGAACGCGACACATATATTCGGAAGAAAAAGAATTTACATTCAACGATAGGACTACCTCAGTTTGTACATCTAGCATGTGTTTTAAAACCATAAACAATCAAACAAAGCTTTAAACATTCAGGTGCTTTTGTCTTCCATTATTATATTGTAAAACTTTTCCTTATTCCAGGTTTTCCAAGTAATGTAATCACTTTCAGGTGTTCTATTTTGTCGTTTCAACATAGCCTAGCCAGTAATTTTTGTACTACTCTTGTTCCCTATATTTTTATAATGTCTGCTAAATGATTTCTAATTATTTAAATATATTGAAAAAACAATTGGGCGATATATTTACCCATATTGCGTTCACACAATTATGGTTTCATGTAGAAAAGTACCTCAAGGAATAATTATATTAGCTCCATATCAAATTACCTTATGTACGAAAATCATGTTCTTTGCTGCGCAAAATATACTCGCTAATCAAATAGCAGTGTCGGTTTAATTAGTTATTTCGCCAAAATTATTGTAATGTATTACACGCAAAACCTAACCCTGATGAATTGCAATGTATGACATCATAATATATTACACTTAATATTTATTCAATACGCAATCCGATCATAAATAAATGCCTTTTAACATAACCATAGTTTCGACAACGGAATGTTGTCATAATATAGTTTACTGCACGTTCGACAATCATCTACTATTTTAGTATAGTAAAATCACGAATACAATATCTAAAAGAAAAGCGTCCCTATCAGAATGCATAATACATAATATATCTTCCATTATGATTATGATAATGACAACAGTCAAAGTTCTAAATGTTAGTCGAACATTCATATGTGTCGTCATATCGATGTAAATGGATGCGAATTATATTCATGGCGAGAGCAATGTGGCCTTCTCTCCACGCGCACGTGTTTTGTTATTTAGGTGATAATAACAGATATAAATATCAAACAAAGTGGCGTTAATGTTTGATGCCTATCGATGTTGTCATGTGGTATTTACATCATCACTTGTGTGGTATACATGCGATTGAGTCACTCTAAACCTATCGATAAAAGAGTTCAAGTTTCAAACAACATTCAGTCAGCTTTCACACCGCTCGATGCATTTTTTTTATAATGTCATACCAGTTGATAAAGGTCGGCTTATAGCACCTTAAAGGGACTGTCAACCACGAATGACGAAAAAAGAAAAGTTCTAAAATACCGTATTTTTTTTACAATTATTAGTTTATATTGATTAAAATATCACGACTGGTATATTACATTACTTGAAAAAAGTTCATATTTTCGGTATATTCGGTAATAAAATTTCGCGATGTGAAATCTAAAGTACATCGCGAACATAGGTGACATAACGATATACACACTACAAATAACGCAAGTAGATTGATCATTTTGTATATAAAATATAAACAATTCACTACGCATGCACAATTTGAATTCCTGGGTTTACCACGCGACGATGATGATCAATCTACCGGTACGTGCGTTATTTATAGTTAACTGGTAGTTACCTGGTAGACATACCCAGTAAGATTTATTACCGAATATACTGAAAAAATGAAAGCTTAACAACTTTTTTCAAGTAATGTAATATACCAGTCGTGATGTTTTAATCAATATGAACTAATAATTGTAAAAAAAAAAGTATTTTAGAACGTTCCTTTTTTCGTCATTCGTAGTTGACAGACAGTCCCTTTAAACAGCGAATGTTTTGATAATGTCACGTGCACTGTATGCGTTTTGTCACAAAAAGGTACCGCTTGGGTGTCTGTTCCCCACATTCTCCTGGGAATTTTGAACAATCATGTCGACTTATAAAGTTGAACTTATTTTGACTGTGGCGAGCGAAGCCGATCTGAAAACTGTAATTGAAAGAGCAACGGAGGATAAAATGGCCTTCGATGTGATGGGAAGAGAACTTCGCTTCCAGGACAGTGACGAACTGAAAATGATAAAGAAATGGTGCGAAGGCCAGGGAATCAAACTTATTTAAGGTATGTTAAGATTTATATTCTCTTTATTATTTTGGTATATTATAGGTATGTATCAATTCTACGCATTATGACGGTACGCACCGAACTTAAGCAACTTTGCGTTGCGTTGAAATGACGTTAAATCGACTATTATTTAATAAAAAAGGACGTTTCCAACCATGCAAATATTTTGACATTATTTAAAGACAGTACATCTTGGTGTACATATAACTTAGGATTTACATGTATATGTTGATATAATTACAGTGTACATACTTTAGTTAATACCACACTGATCACGGTATCTTAACATTCGTAGTGCGAAGTTCTAGTTATTCATTTGAAAACGCGTCGTTTAGGTTCATTAAAGCATTCATTGACGAATTGAAATTCACGCAAGTGTATTCCAATATAATTTTAACAATGCATCAAACTTATTGATTCATAATAAGGACATATAGATATGCTTTGTGTGGTAATTACTAATGTATTTAGCATTCCATTGAAAATTGCAAAGTAACTTAATTCTTATATAGATTTCGAAATGAGGTAAGTGTGACTTTTCTTCGGACATGCATAAACAATCATTATGATTGTACTTTTTAAGCAATTTCTTAATTGAACACAGTTCTAGGTAGCTGGTAAAAACAAATTTCGACGTAAAATAAGTTCAATTAAAGGAAAAGAAAATATGACAAAATGCGAACTACTATTCTGTTTTTGCACAAAATAACGTTGAAATATAACACTTGTGACAACAATTCGATCACGGAAAATCCTATCTTAAAACACTTAAATCAGTAGATGTATGAATTCTAAATAGCAAAGTCTATGACATCTTTTTAGGCAAAACAAAATGCTGTTCATCTCACCCTCAATAATTTATTTTGAGAAACACGAAATGGACCAAATTAAATGAACGCACGCAAATATTTTCCTGCAGACGGATAAAGTTTCTTGTCAAAATAACATGTTGGCACAAATCTATTAAGTCACACCATGTGAATAAGATGCAACGCATGACATCCTCCTTTTAATAATCCACACTGCAAGTTCATATAAATTATCGTATTTAAATTAATTATGAATGTTAGAATTTCATAATTACATTAATTTACAGAGTTTAAGTTTTCCATTATTATATGCTTTATGCAAGCTTAATTTCATATAAACCTGAAATGCAAACATGAAATTATGTTCGTAGCGCAGAACTTGCAAGTTTCTCCAGTTTTGTGCGTAACCTCTATAAGAATAGAACAGATTCTTTATTCAGGCAATCAGTCGTGTACATAGTACATTGACATTGTTGTTATGGAACGAATATATTAACTATTATTTTTTTTAAATAATGTAGACTCCTCTGTGAAATATAACATTCTTAGTATTTCAAACATATTGTATGAAGCAAAACAAATTAAACGTAAGATTTACATGTCTTACAACAAAGATGATCAGTAAAATCGCTGATCCAAAATACATCGTTTTTTTATCAATTTGACCCAAACGAACGCCTCGTTCGAATACAATCGCAGGCGCAAGAGCATCATATTTGTCCTACTGTTGCTTCAAACGTTGTGTGCACAGTGTTTTCATGTTTGAGATAGCTTTCTTTGTATATCACTCTCATATGCACCAGAATATGAATTAAGGACCTTCCAACTCTAAATATGTGCTTTGTGCTTTTTGCTTATCAACCTTATGCTAACGCGTAGATATTTTACTAAATTCAATTCAATGTCGTTATTATCTCATATACAGAAGATATTAAATAGTAATATTACAGACAGTGAGCATGTCACATATTACATAAAAAAATATACAATAATCAATTACAATATATACATGTAATGTAACATACAATATAAAGTGACAACGACAAAGTAAGTTGCACAAAGAGAAATCCCATTAAACGTTACCCAATATGGGGACTAAGGATGCTGCTGCTATTAACCCATTCATGCCTAGCGTCCTGAAAAAAGGACATTGCAAACAGCGTAGACCCAGACGAGACGCCGCATGATGCGGCGTCTCATCTGGGTCTGCGCTGTTTGCTTAAAGAAATTTATGTAAGAAATATTCTAAATATAGAAATAAATATACCAGACACCCCTACTTTTGGAAATAAATTGATCCAATTTAGAAGGATGGGAGAGTCCACTGGGCATAAATTGGTTAAAGGATCACAGATACATCACTGGCAAATGGCAACATTCGTGTACGTATCTAAACGCAGTTTTTATAAATTATTCATCATCTTCATTTCTTAGGTAAGGCGACACAGGTGCTCCGAGCAAGCGCTGGGAAAAGTGTGTGGTGTCTGTTGCTATAAGCTGCGCGATACAACTTTCACCTAGTCTGGATATACCGTATATGAATTTTAAACGGCTCTCGGTATTTGCCGCACCGTCGCTAAGTTTATAAACACTTGCGTCATTGTAAGGGGGTTGCACATGTGTGACATATCTCTTAATACTAAAATCTTTGCTATCAATTTTGTGAAATCTTAGCAGCTGAACAATACAATTACAATATTACAATATGTAGCTTACCATCATCTTTCTTTAAAGACTGATGATAGATAACACATTACAATATTTTCATTTTCTCAACTTCTGTAGACACACTACCCATTTCAACTCCATTCCAACACTTTGAATTTCTACTAAAGTTGAATATTCATTTCAGTATGTTACTGAATAGCAAACATTACAAATATCTGTTCAGAAAGTCTGGGCTCATCTGATTAAACGCGAACGATTTATTTACCCTCTGCTGCAATACTAGCCAGAGTGGTCGGTTAATGGGTTCATCGCGATTTTCGACATAACAGTTAAGGGTTCCTAAACACAGAGGAAATGATGTTGCTCATGCACATGCCTGGGACTCAAGGTTGTTATAGAATTATAGTCGCTAGATGAATATAAGGTGGAAGTCGTTGTTTTTTTAAACACATCATCGTTTGCTTACAATGTCATTAATTCACTGAATATATTTTACAGCTTGTATCATGTGTAAAGTTTAGAGTTGTAAGTTACGTAATATTTACATTATTATTTGTTTCCAATGCCATTAAAAACAAAGTCTAAATATTAGTTTTACTCCGGAACACAATATTCGATTGGTTTTTCCAAGATAAAGTCTCGCGCGGGAGGTATAAATAATGCTTACATGTACAATTTGTGTGCGCTATCCCATTGTAAACCTCGTCAAGTTTAACCTTTGATAAGTTAAACATTAAATTCATTTTTAAACTTTTCAAACACTATCTTAGTTTAAGTACAATTCTGAAGAATTCCTAAATGTTTTAAAAGTCATATTTTACAAATGATGCTTTTGTGAAGATAAAACACGGAAATCAGTTGTAGTACACATTAATTGCTAGCATTGAACTTGTAATATTATTTAATCCAGCTTCATCAATATGCGTCAGTAACAACGAAGGATTGCACATTTACTATGAAAGAATAAATCTTTTTTTCATTCTAAAAGAAAACGTTTTCTTGTCAGAGTCTTATATTTTGAGGGCATGATCATCTGCGGGCGCTCGAAAAATCCGTTCCTGCCCGAGTGCGCAGCACGAAGGCAGGAACCGATTTTGAGAGCGCCCGCAGATGATGATGTCCGAGAAAATGTTTGCGACCGAGTAACGACTCATGTTCAACGTGAACGAACTTTATACATCTGTATACTGCGACCACTCTAGCATCAATATTAAACAATCCGTGCCGCTAATATAAGACACCAGACAAACAGAAATATAACGATTTTTACAAAGAATACAGAAAAACAAAACAAACAAAATTTAACTATTATTCTCATAAACAAACAACATAAAACATATTGACGGTTCATTAAAATATTTTACAATATAGTCTTCATGACGAACAAACGCAACACCACTATTTTGCATTGAATCAAACACATACACAAACAGTAATACAATGCTCAGATATATGCATGTAGCATTTACCACAATTCATTGTAAAATATTAAAGTTACCTTGCGTATATATGTATATCAAAAATCAAAATGAAAAATTACGTACTCATAATAATAATAATAATTTTATTTGTGCACATAATAAAATACTACAATCCATATAAACAATTATTAACAATACAAAAATATCACAGATATTTACAATCATAGAAAATAATACATATATATATTTTTTTTTACAATTATCTTCGGATTTACTCGATTGTTTCATAAGTTTAAGGACACGAACCCGTTTTTTAAGCTTAAATATCGAGTGGCCACCAAACAGTTTCATAGATTGTCTCAAATGAATAAAACAATAATTCAAAGAGTGAATTACATTGGATTAACGTACATTTCATATTAAAAGTTTTGCTCTGTTTGCTTAAGATTCCGACATCAACTATCAACCGGCAAAATTTGACGACGGACATGGCAAACCTGGCAGTCGACAATAGGTATTTCCACTTCTAACGGCACAAATCGACGACGGACCTTCGCATGGCAAACCTGATTGGTGGATTTATGCATGGACTTTTTCGACTCCCGGTCCAAGCGGATATATCGAACTTAAGTTATTGACACATACTATTACAATGTGCAAATACACCATGCACGAAATATTCTAAATCAGTTACTACAACTCAACTCAACATAGACGGTTCTTTGATGTATGTATATTTATAGCTAAAAACGAAGTCTGAGAGAGAAAATTCTAACGTAATTTGGACATTTTTATCAATGTGCAACTGTGCAAAATATTTCGGATGTTTCTATATCTTAAAAATGTTTTTTTTTGCCGTGATCGGTGGAATTGTGACATTAATAATGGATAAACCTAGTATCATATTCATCTGTTAAATATCAGCCATATAACATATATAACATGTAATATATATGAGTCGCGTTCTAGGAAAACCGGCCTTAATGCATGTGCGTAAAGTGTAAAGTGGAGTCGGCACAGGCTAATCTGGGACAATACTTTTCGCCTACACTGGATTATCGTTTAAAAGAGACCTCCTTTAAACAAAACATTCCATACACGCGGAAAGTGTCATAAGTGTCATGTCTCATTAGACTGTGCGGAACGCACATGCTAATCTGCGACGACACTTAATGCACGTGCATTAAACCCAGTTTTCCCAGAACGCGACTCATATATAACATATATCAACTTCAAACCATAGATTTTTGATGTTGAACTTTCTACAGTAAATATCTATTGTCGACTGTCGCTTGTACGCTAGTTAGTGTAAAAGTTATCTTAAAGGCAACAGACTAGATTTTACACCTGGGAGAGGATAAATGTTTATAAAATATCCTTGCTGGAAATTTCAAGAAAACCTTGCAACTATAACCTAATTTAACAGCTATATAATATATATCAACTTCAAACTAAAGATTTTTGCTATTGATCTTTCTACAGTAAATGTATATTGTCGACTGTCGCCTGTAAGCTATTTAATATAAAGGTAGTACTGAAAAGTATGTCCCAGTATAATATATCTATATTGTGTGTTTGTTTGCATAACTGATATTTTTTCCTATTTGTAGTTTAGTTTCTTTTTATATTAAACTTTTATCCAAAGACGTTCTTAAGATCTTTGTTTTTTATTTTGATGATGATTAAGTTGTTGTTGATGATGATGATGATACTCCTGCTGCTGCTGCAGCTGCTGTTGCTGCTGATTATAACGATTATTATGACGATGATGATGATGATGATGATGATGATGATGATGATGATGATGATGATGATGATGATGATGATGATGATGATGATGATGATGATAATGATAATGATGATGATGATGATCATGAGGATGATGATGATGATGATGATGATGATGATGATGATTATGATGATGATGATGATGATGATGATAATGATGATGATGATGATAAGAAGGATGAGGAGGATGAGGAGGATAAGGGTGATGATGATGATGAGGTGGAGGAGGAGGAGGAGGAGGAGGAGGTTGATGATGAGGAGGATGATGAGGAGGATGATGAGGAGGATGACGACGATGATGACGATGATGATGACGATGATGATGACGATGATGATGACGAAGATGACGATGATGAGGAGGAGGAGGAGGAGGTTGAGGATGAGGATGATGATGAAGAGGATGATGAGGAGGAGGATGAGGATGATGAGGAGGAGGATGAGGATGAGGATGATAATGTGGAGGAGGAGGATGACGATGATGATGATAATGATGATGACAATGATGACGATGATGACGAGGATGATGAGGATGATAATGAGGATGATGATGATGAGGAGGAGGAGGAGGAGGAGGATGATGATGAGGAGGAGGATGATGATGATGATGATGATGATGATCATGATGAGGATGAGGATGATGATGATGAGGATGATGAGGAGGAGGAGGATGACGATGACGATGATGATGACGATGATGAGGATGATGATGAGGATGATAATGATGAGGATGATGATGAGGATGATGATTACGATGAGGATGATGATGAGGATGATGATGATGATGACGATGATGATGATGATGATGATGATGATGATGATGATGATGATGATGATGATGGAAATACATGAGGAAATAAACTCGCTTTGACAAGATATAAAAATTAAACACGTTTTCAATAGGACAAGCAAAATGAATACATTTGTATTACATATAATTATTTCAGGTTTTACCTAGTCTTCATTTTAAAGGCATTGCCTGATTTTCACATTAGAAAACATCTGGTTTTAATACCTAAAATATTACCATCAGGAACTCTGGCTACCGTTGATTCATCTGATCAATTTACAAAGCATGTGGCGCAATTTTCGGTTGAACTAATTGACTTTGATAATAAATCTGACTGACACGAAGTATAACGGTCGTCTGAGCGCCCATTATTTAGCACCTCAGATTGAACGCTATTTAAAACCTCCTATGTCCGGTATTATGTCGACATTTCAATGTTATTAAAACTGGAGTTTTCTTAGAAAAGTGGCACATCCCGTGTTGGCATGCGGCTTGAAATTTTATCAATGTGAATGTGTCAAAACTACTGTTATCTTCAAAGTTCTCCCGGAAGTACACTAATGATCCTTAAAATTGACCTCAACATCGCGTTACTTTGTACCGCTAGACATCTTAAAATATAATGACATCTAAAACAGAAGACATTTCATTGTGTGCAAGTTTTCATTGATTGTATTTGATTATCTTAAAGCCTTACAAGTTGAGTTGATACTCAGAATATGCAAATATAAGATTTGTAAGTATGTGTTCGTTATTGGGTTTTGAAACCTATACTGATGTAGGAAATCTAACAAGAAAACCAACGTACTGCCCAGAAAACGAGAATGAACATGCTGACGGACGTTTTTTTTAGAAGTTTCGATAATAGAACTAAAAGGACAGGTCTTCTATATGTATAGCCTCGTTTAAGTATATTGTGGTATTTCATTCATGTAATTGATTCGGTAACGTCCTCATACGAAGAGCAATAACGACATATTGAAAATTATAATGTTTATTCTTGAATTGCTGTGTTGGTTTCTTGTTTCTAATATCTGTAGAAAGTGTTGTTCAGATAATGAAGATTGTGCCCGATTTAACGACACGCAAAGGTCATCATGTCATAAGGCTTTACTTCTTATACGTTCTCAAGGTCAAATTATTGTTTGAGCATGTTCCAAAATGTGTCAGTGTATGCGAGCATTTAGTTCTACGCTCATCATACGTTAGGCATAAGCTTGATGCGCTATAGTGATGCTAAAGGTGCGTTATTTTAATTTATCTCTTCGATCCCCTACGCATTATGGTATACATGTATATTTGCAAATTTAGAAAAAAACATACTGTTTAAACCAAGTGCGCCTCTCAAACGCTTGTTTACGTCACAAACGGTCGTAAACGCTACATTGATTTAAGTTCATATACGTTTACACACGAAAATTATAAGCATTTCGTATAAGCTGCCTTTACGCAAGTCATACGTTATACAAACTCGAAAGATGTGCGTGTAAGCAAATTTCTAATATTAAACGCACATACAATCCTCTCATACGCTATAGTGTGACTGCATTTAAATATTTTAAGTCAATACAACCAGATGATAATCATAACAACCATGTCGACGCTACAAACATTTATAAATAATGTCGTCGCCTGTAATGCCCAGGCGGAGCCCCGGTGAATGCTGATTCGCCGGTGGCGTCCCGGCAGAGCGCCGGTTTACCGATGTACCGTAGCAATACCGGGACTCTGCCGGCATTCATCGGGGCTCCACCGGGGCAACACCGGCGACAAGCGGGGCGTTGCCGTACCTCTGCCGGGGTCTGTATGGGCCTCGGTAGAGGTACGGTGTCGTCCCGGTTGTTCCCGATGCCGTCTCTGTTGTCGCCGGTGCCGCTCCGGTCGTTGCCGGTCGTTGCCGGTGATTCCCGGTTTGTCCCGGAGGTGTTAAACGTTTTAATACTTTGCCGGTGGAGCCCCGGTTGTTCCCGGTCGTCCCCGGTTCATCCCGGTCGTCCCCGGCGCGGGCCCCGGTTCATCCCGTTAGATCCCGGATCACTCACCGGGGCTCCACCGGCATCATAGTGAGACTGGGCCTTAAATGTAAGTTTTGTGTTGGTTTTTTTTCTACATCAGAATAAAACTCCCTTTTGGGTTTAGCAATAATTGCGCAGGATGTAAACCAAGCGTGAAATCTTTGAACATTGCGGAACTTTCCTTTATTAATTCTAAAGTCACTCGAACGATATTGTATATTCTGCAAACACACATAAACTACTTATAAGGTTGATTCACCAATGTACTTTTTAGCATTGACAATGTTGGTAACATAGACTTCTTACCGGGTATATTATATTTTTTACTTGAATTTGGAGAAAATGTGGATTTTACGGGGGACTTAGCGGGGATTTAGCCTGTTTTGAGTAATCACGTAATTGACTTACATGTATCATGTGAATAAAAACATTATAGTAGGTTTTAACATCTTAATATGCTTGGTCGGATTGTTTAAGTTTTAAATTAAAGAAGACAATACGAAAATGTGACCAGCAAATTCTGAAGACTGCTTCACTATTTGTACATACAATTTCTTATCTGTTTAGTATAATCGAATACAGATCAGTAATTTTGTAAAAGAGAATTGTGCGTTTTGTCTACATCAATGTTTGCATTCAATATTGACAGTCAATTCCTTAACATTTGAGCAGTTTTCTGGGTACAAGAAACGCCCATGCTATTAATCTGATGTTATCAATTTGATAGTGATTGGCCCTTCGAGTTTAATGGTCAGACTGCCCAATGAGATAGCGGTGAGGCAACATGCTACAAGCTATAAAAAGCGATTCCGTTTCATTTCTGTGACATGTGGTGAGTGAAAATCTTTTGGAATGGCAATGCGCACGTCGGAAAGACAAAAGAAAACGTATGTAGATTTAAGATTATGTTCTTGAAATGTTCTTTTGAATGACAATGTTTTTTTTTTCAAAATAACATTTTTATACAAATATCGTTAATTGTTCGAACTTCTTGACAAGTTCTTGTGTATGTATAGTAACTGTACAAAAACAAATATGCTTGAACCAAGATAATTAACTTGATTATGTAGATCACCGAAACTTAAAAATGTATAATTATGATTGGTTACTTATAGGCCCACCGGGTCTGGTGTTGTCTGTTTCGTTATTTTATATAACTTGACTACTATTAAGTTTATACGTATGTCACAAAAATAAACAATAACTTGCTTATTATCACCACTTCAATACCAGTATCATCATCTGGTACAAAAATAATTTAAGAATAATTATAATAATAACATTCGATGTGTGGGTTGAGAAATTCCCTTGGCTTCAGATTGTTGAATCTGGTAGCAGTTATAGACTTGTTTGCAAATTTTGCAAGAAGATGGAACAACCTATACTTCAATTGAATATGTAACTAGATGTACCGGTAGGTAAGTTTTTGAGAAGCTAAATTAAAGAGACTTTTTCACCAATTTTGGCATGTATTGAAGTTTGTCATTAAATTATTTCTATTAATAAATGTAAACATTGGATCTAAAAAACTCCAGTAAAAAATCAAGAATCAAGAATAAAATTAAGAAAAAGAAAAAAAAAAGTAACCCGCATCAGGGCTCGAACCACCGACCCCTGGAGTCCTGGAGTAAAAGTCTACCACTTATACCACTCGGCTAGGGATGCTCAAAAATGAAGGATGCATTTTATTCTTTATATAAGCAATACTCGTAGTTTCACAAAATATAACAACAAAACTCTCGAAATTATTCAATCGTTTCGCGTTGCAACGCTTTATAATTTTCATGTTTTTAAATCGTCAAAAGATGCATATAATGGCTATTTTAGAGCACAGTAAATGTTCAGTATTACTGTTTCCTCACAAATATCATAACTACAACAAAAATTTGCGAATCTGAAGCAATTTTTTTTTTATTTTGTCAATTAAACAAACGTGAAATGGCCCCTTTAATGTTTTATTGCAATGCGTATGAAAAATCCTGTTTTGTTTATGCCGTTTTACTGAGTCTTACTCAAAAAGCGCTTACTTAATTTGGTAACGTGTTTACCAAGCGTGTATATGATAACACATGCGAGTCAAACAAAATGACGTCTCAAGGCAGACGAAAAGTTCCGCTTATATAAAAAAACATATAGATTCCCTAGTGGTAAATAAATCTAAATCCGGTGGCGAATCAATTGCAAAGGGCATAGTCAATGACAGTATTAACTCCATGTTTTGTTCTGTGGACATCTGCGGTAGTATTTTAGTCTGAACTTTAACAAAAACAACTTATTATAATTTATATTCTGTTGTTCAGTGCAAACTAAGATCAGTATCAATACGTTTTCGTGATGTTGCATTTTCGTAGGCAATTAGCATGTTGGCGACTCTTGTTCTTCGTGAACAGTTTTCGAAATTGCTAGTTATATAATATTTTCCTGCAGTGCTCCGTTAATGGATATTCGGGGGTAAATTACGCCCGAAAACTGCGGTCGTACGCCCATTTTTTAAACCGTGGAAGTCCCTTGGACGTCCGATAATCCGCATGTACGCCGTTTGATAATACACAACAACAACAACAACATTTATTAGCTCTTAAGCATATCCTTTTTTTAGCCAAATGTATAATATACACGTGTAAAGACAATGGATAATAATAATTATGAAAATAAGGTAATAATTATGAAAACTATGCAATGGGAGAAGTTAACAAATATTTTACTGATTATAACATAAGATATGTTCCTTTAACATCGATAACTCCAGTTGGTAATAAATAATGTAACAAAGAATACACTATTTTGCAAAATTAATTTCACTTTAACATTGATACGTATCAGTACTCATCGAATTCTGAGAAAAAAGTATACTTAGATTAATTAATTTGTTTCTAAATTGTTCCGTAAACAATTCGCATTATATATGCATTTTGAAAGATTTATGATTTATTTTTATTTTGTTTCTCATTAACATATCAAACTTATTTAATTTTGGCCATGCTTGATACTATTACTTTAAATCTGTTTTTCTTATATGTTTGTAATGGAAATATTAATAAGAAATGGTATTCACTTTCTACGACATTTAGATTACAAAATTTACATTTTCTGTTATCCCTAGCAATATTGTGATATTGCGGTATCGACCTCGTTCTATTTCTAATCTGTGTGATGAAAGGCGGAATTGAGTTAGTGCTATCTAAAAAAAAAATGCACAGGACGTAATAATATCAAGTAAGCTGGTCATTCACACTCCGTTAACTCCGCCCACGAGCTACTGTACTGTACACGAGGAAATTGTATAATTATTTAATTATACAAACATATCCAATGAAAAATCAAATAACATGGCTATAGTCTTGTAAAATTAACAATTATAACTGTTTGTCGATTATTACGAATTTCATTAGCATTAAAAATATATTAAGCGGGGGTTTATAATGTCTTTTTTATTTTCCGACTGCATTAGAATGTCAAATTTATTTAAAGTTTGCCAGCTGGCTAGGTTCTCCTTCTGAGAACCTAGGTTCTCATGAGAAACCTAGTTTCTTGGGATTATGCGTCGAATTGCTTGCCATAATTGTTTGTGATGTTTTGCTGTGCATCATTAAATATCACAGAATATATTGTTTTTGCGGTACTGTTATCACTCGATCTAAGTAGGTTTAACCAATATTGGAATGTATGTAATTTGCGTGTTATTAATAGCGGGTATCGTCCTAATTCTCCATACATGCCGGCTTGATTTGTGGATTATTTACTTTTAAGATTTTTCGAAGTAGTTTTGTATGTATTTTTTTCGATTTCTTTACCCTTCGCAAATCCCCACACTTCTGCTGAATAGTGTAGGGCCGGTGTGACTAGTTTATCAAATAGGTTTCATTGTTCGCGTGTCGAGAATTAGTTTTGATTTATAATAGTGAAAAGTCTATGTAGAGCTATATTTCCGCGTTCTGCTAGTGTTTGGGCTGTTCTATACCAATAACATTCTAATGTAACATTTATAGTTTGATACTAAAAAATCAACGGAAATTGCGTGAAGTATTTCATAAAATAAAGTTTACAAATACAAAATCAATGTTCCTTATACCTTATAGCAAAAGCCAAAATTTCAAAAGAGATGTTTTCTGGTAACATGGATGTCATTATATTTTGTAACAAAGACGAATTAATATCGAACCCACCAATTCTTCAATAAGAGTAAACCGGTTTTAAATGTTCAATGTTTTACTAACAAAATGTACATCAAAACGAATGAAACTCGCTGGCGTAGTTTGCGTACCCGTCGTCCCGTAAAGGTTTACTCAATAAATTTGTGGAAGAACACCCGTTTGTCCACTGATGAAGAGTCTATTGAATGAATGCTATGAAAGAAACGGCGGGAAAATCTCCTTGTGCACTTCGTGCCGACGCGAATCGACTTTTCAAGTCGATTCGGGGCATGCTCATGTAACAAATTGCGGGAAAATTTTCTCGAGCACTTCGTGCCGACGCGCGTTTAGTATTGAAGACGTCTAGTCCATACATTGTGTATTGTTACGTTTACGGTCTTGTGAATAAAGGCAATCAGATACAAATACGAGTCTTTTTCAGCTGCTGTTAATTAATAAGCTTGCAACGTCCGTAACGTAATGACTGAATGGATTCTGTTGATATTGACTGTCGTTTAAACGTAACTGTTTTGTAAACGTTTTGAGCAAAACACGAAACGCGACCGTTTAAACGTTTAAACGTGATACTCTTACTACATATCTGTCTATAAAGCTTGACCAATTATAGTGGTTGTTGTGCCGTTTTGCATTAGTGTGTGTATTGGAAGCATACACATTGAGATGATGCATAGAAATACATTAATAATAGAAATACTTTTGGTGTAAATTTTTTATTATCTGGAAAAAGGCATCTGATTATGGCCAACGCCCGCAGTAAAATACTGAAATAAAACTTGGACTTCCCTAACTTGATGTCTCGGGACTTCCATAATTTAAGGCTCGGAAGTCAAGACTTCCAACTTTTGAAAGCTAGTGGAAGCGCTGTTCCTGAAAACGAGCGAAACAATTACAACACACAAACACACCACTGAAACGAGCATTAATTGCACGTTTGTTAATTTTAGTGATGGCCAAAAGAGAAGACCACTGGAAACTGCACGGATAATTGTGGAAGTTTTGAAGATCCCCAGGTTTTGAAGTCAGACAAATAAATGACTACATAGGTATATGATTATTCACTATTTACCGGTTTTATTTAACCAGTTGCAAATGAACAATTGTATAAATGACAGTACGATCTAATTCCGTATTTACGGATGTGTGTTACGCATTTGATTAAGGGAGGGAATGGTCCTTTACCTATATTGAATTAAATCAATGAGCATTATATTATCATATATTTACAAGTTTTTTTGGGCATTAGATTGCGAGGCAAACCTCAAATTGCAACCCTTGTGTTAATCTTAACATGTTGTTAGATTATAATTTTTTTTATGTATGTGCACTGCTTGTCAAATACAATCACAAATTGAAAAAACAAAAATTGCAATAAGCGTGTATTATCTTCGCGGAATCAACTTGTAGAAACTATAAAAAGTGTCAAGGAATGGACTGCTTGTTTGTAATGCAAACAATTGTGTAATCGTTGTTCGCAATAATAGTTATATTTTGGGTAACATTAAATGACTTTGCTGAAAGCGTTTGATAATATTGATAATTATGGCAGATAATATTGTGTACTACCCCAAATCTTTCCTG